>NC_026007.2:65151794-65205785 GCF_000442705.2 Elaeis guineensis
GATCGAAGGAAGGACAAAAAACTTTCACAGTCGAAGTCGTTTCTTTGAATTCTGCACACGACCGTCCTCAAAAATCTTGGCATTTAATGCGCGCGTGCTGGAGCCTTTTTTCGATTAGGGCGATCCGAAGAGTCCTTTCAGAACTCCCACCAGGGCGTAATCCTAAGCACCACGCCATAATGGTCCGCCAATGGTTAGCCCTATGCCACGGCGAGTGGGACACGTGGCGGGCACTGGTTGACCTAGGGATATCTGCCACCATAACTGTGTCGGGCTCCGTTGCTTATTTAAGCCCCCGCCTTTTCTCCAGGGGCTTCACTTCGCCTGAGGGTCGACACCTTTCTTCCGCCGGAGAGTTTAGCCACTCAGCCACTCCATCGGTGCCCTTTTCAACTCCGAGCACCCTTCGCACCAGTCCTTGCCATCCCCACCGACTCCCCGCCGTCTTCAGTCCCTCGAGCCTCTCCGAGGGGTTCTCCCGCCGGGGCCCCCGCCCCGGAGGCCAACCTCGAGAGGATGCCACGGATCAAGAGGAGTATGAGGAGGAAAATAGTGGCCTGCGAGTTCTCCGACTGTCAAACTGTCACTGAGGGTTCCTGTCGCCTTAAAGGAGGCTCGAGGGAGAATTCCTTCAACAACAGGAGTTTAATAACGGGGACAATCGGTGAGGGCATTCCGCCCAAGAATTTTGGAGTAACTGAACGGGGCGACACCGGTCAAAGGGGCAGAGTTGTCGTCACAAGCTGTGGCGGGATTCTTGACATCGTCGGGGCCGAGGGACCAAAAGCGGTCAGCACCAACGGTGGGGCAGTAGAACTTATTGCGGGGACGGTGGAAGTAGCACATGTCGACCTTGCCGGAGCACCTAGGACGGTGGTTGTCATGGAGCACTGGTGGTGGCACATGCCGACCTTGCCGGAGCACCTAGGACGGTGGTTGTCGTGGAGCACACGGTGGTGGTGCATGCCTCCGGCGCCATCGCGGCCTCTGGGGTACCTCTGGTTCTTCTTGATGCAGGTCGTCGTCGCCGCTGTCGTTGCCTTCGCTGCCCCCTGAATTCTATCCCATCCTTTTCCCCCTAGGGTTGGGGTTTCGACGATGGAGCGGAACGAGGTGGGGGGCGAGAGCCGAGAGGTTTATCACACGCACTAGAAAATACTGCTGAGAAGAACGGAATCGGGAAGAGAAGTCGACAGCTTGAAGTGGTCTCCGGTGTATCCCTTTCAAGTCTTGTAGTAATATTTTCTTTTTCTGGCCCTCCGGGTCTTGTAACGTACATATTGTTAATCGAAAAATGAGAAGGTGATTTTGTTACTTCGTCCGCACTTTGCATTGACTTGCTGCCTGCCAAACTTCTTTCTTTTACCGTTGTTATTGTTGTATTCCCTTCTCTCTCTTTCTTTCTCTTTTTTTTTTTTTTTTTTTTTTTTTTTTTGAGGTCGTCCGGAGGTTACTAGTTGTGGCCACGTCGGCTCGCCTTTCCAGTCATCCTTCTTCTTCAGCCTTAATGGCTCTACAATGCATATGTAATAAATAATATGAGAAAAAAATTTTCTGCTACCTCTTTTACTCATGTGTTGAATTGTCGCTTGCCGTGCTCCTTTCGACCTTTGCATCGTTCGGAGGTACCCGATTGCCATCGCATTGACCCATCCTTTCGTCCGTGGCCACAGATTTGTCTGGGGCCGCTCGGGTTTGGCGCCCCCCATCAGGGCTCGAGCTCGGAGGTCTGAGCTTCTCGTCACCCTGAGGAAGTCGTCTTATCTCGGGCTTGCGTTGAGAGCTTTCTTGAAAGCTGGGATTCTTGATAAGAACCCCAATCTTTGCTGAGATGAGGTTCTCTGCATCTTTGATGCTGTTTGTTTTCCATTCATCGCTGACGTAGTCCATCGCTTTCCTTTTTAACTCCTCTCCCCTTTCCCCTTTTTCTTTTTCGAGTGGGATTTTTCTCTCTGCTTTTGGTGGGGTTGCGGGAGTCCGACTCCCGTAGGTGAAGTCGGAGTGAAGTCCGGCTCCCTAGGAGTGCGGACGGAGTCTACCAGCAGTCGAAGTCGGGGATGAAGCCCGGCTCTCGTAGGAGTCCAGGCGGAGTCTTCCCGTAGCCAGAGTCGGAGACGAGATCTGGCTCCCGCAGGAGTCCGGACGGAGTCTGCTTGCAGTTGAAGTCGGGGATGGAGCCCGGCTCCCGTAGGAGTCCGAGCGAAGTCTACCTGCACTTAAAGTCAGTGGCGAAGTCCGGCTCCCTTAGGAGTCCGGACGAAGTCTAACTGCGATTGAAGTTGGGGGTGAAGTCCGGCTCCCATAGGAGTCCGGATGGAGTCTTCTTGCGATCAAAGTCGAGGGCGAAGTCCGACTCCCGTAGAAGTCCGGATGGAGTCTTATTGCGAAGGGGCCACTGGGAAGGTCCCCCTTTTTCTCATCTGGTCTTGAATGACCAGACCTTAATTGGTGTCGGGATGAGGTTCTTCCCCTATTTCTGTCGTAACAGGTTTCAGCTCTGGTTAGGATGAGGTTCTCCTCCTGTCCCTAACGCGGTTGTAGGGGTACATATGTGCGCTGCTGGGCCCTTCCCCTCATCCGGTCTAGGTGTAACCGGGCCTTCGACTTTGCTCATGTTAGGACGAGGTTCTCCTCCTGTTCCTAACATGGCTGTGGGGGCACATATGGGCGTTGCAGGGCCTCTCCCCCATCCGGTCTAAAGAGAACCGAGCCCTCGACTTTGCTCAAGTTAGGGCAAGGTTCTCCTCCTGTCCCTAACAGGGCTGTGGGGGCACATATGGGCATTGCTTGGCCTCTCCCCCCATCCGGTCTAAAGAGAACCGGGCCTTCGACTTTGCTCAAGTTAGGGCGAGGTTCTCCTCCTGTCCCTAACAGGGCTGTGGGGGCACATATGGGCATGCAGGGCCTCTCCCCCATCCGATCTAAAGAAAATCGGGCCTTCGACTTTGCTCAAGTTAGGGCGAGGTTCTCCTCCTATCCCTAACAGGGCTGTGGGGGCACATATGGGGTTGCAGGGCCTCTCCCTCCATCTGGTCTAAAGAGAACCGGGCCTTCGACTTTGTCGAGACGAAGTTCCCTTCCCGCTTCTGACACGGTTTGTTTTGACTGTCCTGTCGATATAAGATAGTGCCAAGAGAGGAGACATGTAGATATGCAACTTTCATTTTAAATAAAGTTATCGGTAATACATTCGTAAGTCTTTCGAGCTCCATGGTCGCGGGAGGTCTGCTCCTCCGAGCTCCTTGAGGTAATAAGTTTCGGGCCGGACTACTTCTTTGACTTCATACGGGCCTTCCCAGTTTGGGGCGAGCTTCCCTCGATCCTGAGGTTGCGAGACAGCGGCTCGTCGAAGCACTAGATCTCCTGCTCTAAAGACTTTATTCTTGACCCGAGAATTGTAATAGCGGGCGACTTTCTGTCTGTAGGCTGCCATCCGAACTTGAGCTACCTCCCGCTTTTCTTCCAGTAAATCGAGGTTGGCTTTAAGACCCTGCGAATTGTGATGTTCGTTGAATGCCACGACTTGCGTCGACGGGAGTTTAAGCTCAATTGGGATAATAGCCTCCGTTTCGAAGGCTAAAGCAAAGGGGGTCTCCCCCGTGGGCAGTCTTTGGGTAGTTCGATACGCCCACAGCACATGATAAAGTTCGTCTGTCCAAGTTTCCTTCGCCTTTTCGAGCCTTGTCTTGATCCCTTGCAGCAGGGTTCTGTTGGTCACTTCAGCTTCGCCGTTCGCCTGGAGATGGGCTACTGATGTGAAGTTGTGGGAGATGTTCAGATCTTCACAAAATTCGGCGAATCTTGCTCCGCGAACTGCCGCCCGTTATCAGTGATTAGGGTTCTTGACAGACCAAACCTGCAAACGATTGACTTCCAGACGAAATCTTGCACCTTAGCTTCTATGATTTTTGCCAGTGGTTCGGCTTTGACCCACTTGGTGAAGTAGTCAATCGCTACCAGGAGGAACTTTCTCTGCCCCGACGCCACGGGAAAGGGTCCAAGGATGTCCATCTCCCATTGCGCAAAAGGCCATGGGGCACTCAAGAGTGTAAGCTCGGTGGTGGGCTGTCTCAGGATGTTGGCATATCTCTGACATCGATCACACTTTCTGACATATTCAATCGAGTCATGATGCATCGTCGGCCAGTAATATCCTTGGCGGAGCAACTTATGAGATAAAGATCTAGCCCCCAGATGGCTTCCGCAGATTCCTTAATGCACCTCCCACAGGGCGTAGTCAGCTTCCAAAGGTCGGAGACATTTTAAAAGGGACAAAGAGTATGATCTCTTGTACAACTTGCCCTCATAATGGATGTATCGAGAGGCTTGATTTCTGAGCTTCCGAGCTTCTTTTGCATCCTGGGGGAGAATCCCGTCTCTGAGATATGTTATCAGTGGGTCGATCTAGTTGGGCTCGTGGTCAATTTCTATCACGGACCGCGATTCTTCCATACTCGGGCACTTTAGAACTTCAAAGAGAACACCCTTAGGCAATTCGGTCAGAGCCAGCATTGCCAGCTTGGAGGGAAGGTCGGCCCTGGTATTTTCCATCCTCAAAATTTGTCTGATGTTGATGCTACTGAAGGCGGGGACGAGCTCCTTTACCTTTTCAAGATACTTAGCCATGTTGTCCTCCCGTGCTTCGTAGTTTCCATTGACTTGTCCCACTACTAGTTGGGAGTCGCTATGGACTTGGAGCCGATCTACTCCCAGCTCTTTGGCGATCTTCAGTCCTACGATCAGAGCTTCATATTCTGCTCCATTATTTGTTGCGGGGAACTCGAAGCGCAGAGCATACTCCACGATGATTCCCTCTGGACTGATCAAGATCAGGCCCGCGCCTGCGCCTGACATGTTGGAAGACCCATCCACATAGAGGGCCCAAAAGCAACCAGAGGGATCTGCTTCTTCTTTGGGGGAGTTCGATCGGGACTCTAGGCTGCCAATTTCACCTTGTTCAGGTTCGGCCTCCTCAGGGATAGTACACTCCACTATGAAATCTGCCAATATCTGGGCCTTCATTGCTGGCCTGGGTCGATAGTTGATATCAAATTCTGTGAGCTCGATCGCCCATTTTGCCATCCTCCCAGAGGCATCTGCCCGATGTAGAATCGCCTTGATCGGTTGGTCGGTGAGCAGCATTATGGTGTGCCCTTGAAAGTAGGGTCGGAGCCTCCGGGGTGCAATCAACAGGGCGTAAGTCAGTTTTTCTAATTTAGTGTACCTGATCTCGACGTCTCTCAACGTGCGACTGACGTAGTAGATCGATCGTTGGACTTTTGCTTCTTCCTTGACAAGGACTGCCGCGAGAGCCATGGGAGAGACCGTCAGGTATAAAAATAGTTCCTCTCCAGGCTCTGGCTTCGCCAATAGTGGAGGTGAGCCGAGGTAGCTCCTTAGTTCTTCGAACGCCTGTTAGCACTCAGGGGTCCAACAGAAGTTCTTCGGCCGCTTGAGGGTTTGGAAGAAGGGTAAGCACCATTCGGCCGACCTCGCGACAAAGCGATTCAGGGCTGCTACCCTCCCTGTAAGGCACTGAACCTCTTTTATCTACTTCGAGGCGGCCATCTCCTGGATGGCGCAAATTTTCTCTGGGTTGGCTTCGATTCCGCGTCCCGATACCATAAAGCCCAGGAACTTCTCCGAGGTCACTCCGAAAGCACATTTAGTCGGGTTCAGCTTCATCTTATATTTTCGGAGGGTGCTGAAGGCCTCCTCGAGGTCAGCGACGTGGTTCATGAAAGATTTGCTTTTTACGAGCATGTCATCCACGTAGACCTCCATATTGCGGCCGATTTATTCCTTGAAGATTTTGTTCACCAGTCGTTGGTAGGTTGCGTCTGCATTTTTGAGGCCGAAAGGCATGATCCTGTAACAGTAAAGGCCACGGTTAGTAATGAAAGCAGTCTTTTCTTCATCTTCTGGCGCCATCCTGATTTGATTATAGCCAGAGAATGCATCCATAAAGGTGAGGAGCTCATGGCCCGAGGTCGCATCCACTAGTTGATCAATTCTTGGCAGAGGATAGCTGTCCTTTGGGCAGGCTTTATTCAGTTTTTTGAAGTCTATGCACATCCTCCACTTGCCGTTTGCCTTTTTGACTAGGACAACGTTGGAAATCCAGTCAGGATAATCTACTTCCCTAATGAATCCGGCTTTTAAGAGTTTGTCCACTTCCTCGGCTATCGCTTTCTGCCTCTCTGGTGTATGACCTCGAATTTTCTCTTTCATCGGTCGATGCTTGGGATCGACGGTCAGGCGGTGCTCCATGACTTCTGTGTCAATCTCCGGCATGTCTGCTGGAACCCAAGCAAAAATATCCGCATTCTTTCATAGAAAATCGATGAGATGCGTCCGCACCTCTTCCCCTAGGTTTGAGCTGATCTTCACCACATGCTCCGCATTCCCGTCGTTCAAAGGGATCGAATCCAGATCTTCGATTGGGCCGCCCCTCTCCTCAGTGAGGTCTTCGCGGGCATCCAGCCCATCAACTGGACAGGGGTCGGATTGGTCGCTTCTTTGCAAGGCTATGTTGTAGTAGTGTCTGGCCAGGGCTTGGTCTCCTCTGACCTCTCTGATCCCCTGGTTGATAGAAAATTTCAGCTTCAAATGGTAGGTTGACACGATGGCTCGGAGAGCATTGAGGCCAGGTCGGCCGAGGATCGCGTTGTAGGCTGACGGCGCCTTCACCACTAGGAAATTTATCAGAGCCCTGGATTGTCTCGGATATCGACCCACAGCTACAGTCAAAGTTATTACTCCCTCCATCAGGACAGCATCGCCGATAAACCCCACTAGAGGGGAGCTAATCGGTCTTAAATGGCCATCAAGGATGGACATTCTTGAGAAGGCATCGTAGAACAAAATATCGGCCGAACTTTCATTGTCGATAAGAATGCGGCGGACGTCATAATTAGCTATATTCAAGGAAACTACAACCGCATCGTTATGAGAAAATTGAACTCCCTGAGCATCTTCTTCGGTGAAAGTTATGGATTCCTCGATCTTTTATCGCTTGGGAAGTCCGGCCAATACGCCGGTCGCTCCCCGTTGGGATTCTTTCGAGATGGTGTTGGCGAAATCCGTCGGAGGCCGATTGTCCGACCGCTCCATGCTGGCGGCCATTGCCGGAGGATGTGGGGCCTGAAAAACTGGAGGCGAGGTCGGAGCCTGAGATCTAGCCACGGAGGCCGTGGGTCGCCGTGTGGATGCTTCGCGAGAAGGCATCGGGCGAGGATCTAGTGGGGGAAGGAGGAGGAGATGTCGGAAAAGATGACCAGAGGCGGTCCCGTTGAGCACTCCTTTAAGAACAAGGGTACTGCGAAGACAAAGCCCCTTCCTCTAGCGCCAATCCTGTTGGTGCAAAAATCCGCCTGCACCGGAGAAGCTGGAGTCGAGGGAGTCACGGTCGCTGCCGGGACCTGCAAAAGAAGTCTAAACCGGAGGTGGGGTTGCTCCGGCAAGACCCTCCGATGCTCAAGTTAGTTCTCTGCCTCAACAAGAATGGAGTGCTTGAACGAAAATTTTAACAGAATTTTGGGATAGAAAATAGAGCTTAGAGAATAACATATTTGGGGTCCCCTTTTATAGATGGGGGAAGCAAAGGATTGATAGCGACTGTTTATGATCGCCTCATCGTGGGCCGTACGGGGCCAGGAAGAATTTATCATGAAGGGTAATGGGGTGGAGTCGTGGTTGTCACCATGGCTCGCCACGTGGAATCAGTTGCGGGGAATGGAGCGGCGTCCATTGTCGCGACTCACCAGGGAGTGGTGGAACTGCACAGGATCCGTTGCAGAAAGTGGAGCAGAATCGTGGCTGTTACTGTGGCCTGCCAGGGAGTGATGGAGCCACGTAGGATCCGTCGCAGGGAGTGGAGCAGAGTCGTGGCCGTTACTGCGGCCTGCCAGGGAGTGATGGAGCCGCGTAGGATCCGCCGCAGGGAGTGGAGCAGAGTCATGGCCGTTACTGCGGCTGTCCAGGGGGATCCAGACTTTCGGCGAAGTTGGTTGGAGTTGATTTCCGCATAAGCTGGATGGGGATCATTTTTGAGGAATCTAGGCTGAGAATTCACAGGAGTTCAGGGTTGGAAGTCCCGGCTCCCTGGGAGCCCCGACAAATCTACCTGTAGTTGGAAGTCGGATGAAAGGGCTGATAGGGAGCTCGGATTTTCGAAAAGTAGGAGTGGTCCAAGGAGAACCCGATTCCTCAATGAGGGTGGAGTCCCCCGTAGGAGTCCGGACAAAGTTTACCTGCAGTTGAGTTGGAGACAGAGTCCGGCTCCCGTAGGAGTCCGGAACGAAATTATGAGAGTAGAAGTTGGAGTCAAGAGGGCTCCACGTAGGAGTCCTGGAGATTGCCCTGAGTGAGTTGGAGACGGAGTCCGGCGAAGTCCGAACGAAGTTTACCTGCAGTTTAAGTTGGAGACGGAGTCCGGCTCCCGTAGGAGTCCGGACGAAGTTTACCTTCAGTTGGAGTTGGAGATGGAGTCCGGCTCCCGTAGGAGTCCGACGAAGTTTACCTTCAGTTGAGTTGGAGACGGAGTCCGGCTCCCATAGGAGTCCGGACGAAGTTTACCTGCAGTTGAAGTTGGAACAGAGTCCGGCTCCCGTAGGAGTCCGGACGAAGTTTACCTGCAGTCGAAGTTGAAGACGGAGTCCGGCTCGTAGGAGTCCGGACGAAGTTTATCCGTAGTTGAAGTTGGAGACGGAGTCCGGCTCCCGTAGGAGTCCGGACGAAGTTTACCTGCAGTCGAAGTTGAAGACGGAGTCCGGCTCCCGTAGGAGTCCGGACGAAGTTTACCCGCTGTTGAAGTTGGAGACGAAGTCCGGCTCCCGTAAGAGTCCGGACGAAGTCTCCCTGCCGCCGCAGGTCGGACGCCGGTAGAATCCCCGTGGGGTCATTCCTGACACGAGCTTCGGCTAGGGGGTTTTATACCCAACAATATACAATGCATGTTTTTGCATATATTAATATTAAATTATACTGGATACTCGACATGAGATTTTATGATTTATATTTTTTGATAATATCTATTTATTATTTTTAAAGTATTATTATATTGGTGTGAGTGTGTACGAATTTTTACTGGACTGTAAAGCTCATCATTTTTTTTACTCCTATTTTTTTTAGTGTTACAGGATGCTTGTACTCGACTAAAGTTGGGATCACTATTTGAAGAGATTGATTAAATAGAGCACCATCAATAATACTTGGATGATCAAATTTTGTAAATTATACAAGATTGATATTTGTCAATATGAAATATTTATTATGAATTGAGATTAAAAGGGTTTATAGGATATTGAGATTATAACAAATTTTAAGATCTTTTGTATTCTTTAAGATTTTGTCTTAAGGAGTATGCGGCCATCACATATCTAATTTAAGTGCTGGATTCACAGCGTGACATTTATTGAGTCGGAAGGCTTATATCTCTTATATTTTTTTTGAGTCACAGGATACCTAGTTTTGAATGGTGTTTGGGTATGAAATTCGAGTAATGGAATCTTTAGTTAGTTTATTTTCAGATATCAAATGTATATTTGAATATTTTGTAATGGAAAAATTTGATTATTTGATTGTAATAAACTTATTTAGTTAGATTATTTTGTTATTATCTATTATTTTAAATCTTAAAATTAATTTACAAAAAATTGTTCATCCTAAACTTTGCATGATCTTTTAGCGGCCATGCGATATGGCTGATCGAGATGACCAATTTGGGATGAAACAATAGAAACTTTCTTAGGCCCTGTTTGACAAAATTTTTGGAGAGCTTAAAAGTACTTTCTAGCTCTTCAAAAGCATTTTAAGATGATATGGTAATGTTTAATAAAAAATTAAAAAGCGATTCTGGAATTGTCAGAAAGCTAAAAATATTACTTGAAAAAAGTTTTATTTTAGAGATTCTCTCCATAATACTTTTTGAACAATGTTGAAAAGCTATTTTGATTTTTAAAAAAATTCTAATGACCAAATGTCCACCAAGAAATCTGATAATTACCTCTTATATCATATCATCCTACATTATTATATTATAGATATAATATATATAATAATAAAAATAATATATTTGTTATGTATATTATATTATTACATTAATAGTATAACATTATATAATTATAAAATATATAATTATAATATAATATTTTTTATATTATATTATAATCATATATAATATATTATTAAATAATAATATCATATTATTATTATAGTTATATTATGATAATATAATATATTATTATAATCATAATAGAGTAGAATATTAGTCATATTATTATATTATTAATGTAATAAGTTAATATATTAAATTATATTACATTATATTATATGACATAATAATAATATTATTATAATATATTATAATATAAATATATAATATAACATTTATAATAATTATAATATATTATAATAATATAATATATTAAATTTTTAATATTATAATTTATTATATTATATTATTATAGTATATTATAATATTATTTTACTATATTATATATTATATTATAATTATAATAAATTATATTATAATATTATATTACATCATATTATTCATAATAATAATGTACTAATAGTAATACATTACTATATCACTAGCACTCAACCCCTGCATTGTGGAGATTTAATTGATAATAATGATAATATTTATATTAAAGGTTGCTCTCACCAATTAATCTCATGATGAGATCAAAGGGATCTTTCAGAGTTCTTCTTTCTAAAAATGGTCTTCAAATCAGTGAAGGTTGCTGTATGTGATAAATACATATGTATCTTATATTAATAATATAATAAATTAATATATTAAATTATATTATATTATATTATATGACTATATAATAGTATTATTATAATATATTATAACGTAAATATATATATAATATTTATAATGAATTATAATATATTATAATAATATAATATATTAAATTTTTAATATTTATAATTTATTATATTATATTATTATAGCATATTTATAATACTATTATATTATATTATATATTATATTATAATTATAATATAATTATAATAAAATTATATTATAATATTATATTGCATCATATATGTCATAATAATAATGTACTAATAGTAATACATTATTATATCACTAGCACTCAACTCCCGCATTGTGAAGATTTAATTTATAATAATGATAATATTTTATATTAAAAGTTGTTCTCACCAATTAATCCCATGATGAGATCAAAGAGGTCTTTGAGAGTTCTTCTTTCTAAAAATGACCTTCCAAATCAGTGAAGGTTGCTGCATTTGGTAAATACCTATGTATCACTTTATTATTATTATATAGATAGATAGATAATAATTTAAATATTTTTTATTTTTTTAGCATACTATTTATACTTTTATTTTTATTTAAAAATATAAAAAATAAAAAATGATACATGATGTTGTGGGTGATTATTCTATAATCTTACGTATCAATACGAATACCATTCCTAATATTCGTGTATCGCTTTACTATTATTATATAGATAGATTTAATTTTTTTTTAGCATACTATTTATGTTTTTATTTTTTATTTAAAAAATAAAAAAATAAAACTTGATACGTGGTGTTGCAGGAGATTATCCCTATAATCTTATATGTCAACATGAAATGTCACTCTTAATATTTATGTATTGCTTTACTATTATTATATAGATAGATAAAAAGATTTAAAATATTTTTTTTTTTTTATCATACCTATTTATATTTTTATTTTTTATTTAAAATTAAATTAAAAAATAAAACTTGACATGTGGTATTGTGGGAGATTATTCTATAATCTTACGTGTCAACATGAAATACTACTCCTAATACCCGTATATCACTTTACTATTATTATATAAATAGATAGATAAATTTAAAATATTTTTTTATTTTTATTATACTATTTATATTTATATTTTTTATTTAAATTAAATTAAAAATAAAACTTGACATGTGGCATTGTGGGAGATTATCCTATAATCTTACTTGTCAACATGAAATGCCACTCCTAATACCCATATAACACTTTATTATTATTATATAGATATATAGATAGATTTAAAATATTTTTTATTTTTTTATCATACTATTTATACTTTTATTTTTTATTTAAAATATATAAATAAAAATAAAATTTGATATATGACGTTGTAGGAGATTATCCTATAATCTTATGTGTCAATACGGAATGCTATTCTTTATTCTTTTATCATATTATTTATGATTTTATTTTTTATTTAAAAATATAAAAATAAAAAATAAAATTTGATAGTGGTGTTGTGGGAGATTATCCTATAATCTTATGTGTTAACAATAGAATGCCACCTCTAATACCCATGTATCACTTTACAATTATTAAATAGATAGATAGATCAATAGATAGATTTAAAATATTCTTTATTTTTTTATCATACTATTTATATTTTTATTTTTTATTTAAAATATATAAAAAATAAAAAATAAACTTGATACATGACGTTATGGAAGATTATCCTATACTCTTATGTGTCAATACGTAATGCTATTCCTAAGACCCGTGCATCACTTTTCTATTATTATATTGATATCATATCATATCACCTCATATCATATTTCTATGCTACAATCTTCAATATTATATTATATATACAATATAATAATATTTTAATATGTAATAATATATAATATAATAATGTTATATTTTACTATATGATACTATGTAATATCATTTTTCGTCGTTTTATCAGACTAAATATACTCCCTCATTTTGGCTACCAAATATGTGTTTAAAATTTCAGTATAGTTCCGAAATAATGAATAGTTTTTTAAAAAAAATATTTTTAAAAATTTTATTTTTTAAAATATTATTTATAAAAATTTTAAAAATTTTACAATCAACAGCAATCTCAAATAAAATTATAAAAGCTTTAGGTGGGGCTGTGATGGGTGGGATTTGGGAAGAAGAATTTGTGCAGGGCGATGAGAAGGTGGATTCCCAGGGCCACATTGTTAGACCGTCGATATTTGATGATCAGCGAGAGCGAGAGGTGTGACGGTTGGAGCATAGATTTTGCTGCAAACCTTTCCTGAGTACCGTGTCAGGTCTTCTCTTTCCCAGAGTACAGTGTCGCTCTCCTTTTTTCCATCGAAAACAGACGGTTGATGGAAGCTTGATGATGAGTGGGTGATTTTGACATCTTGGGCGGGAGACCGAGATGTGACACTGGTCTTAACTTTCTCCGCTGGAAGCCTTCATATTATCTCCAAAAAAAGAAAACAGACTACTGGCGTGGACATCACAAGCACGAGTGGGCTACTAGCGCTGTTTCGGAGGAATTGAGAGCCCGTTTTGTTCTCCAAGAACTCACTTTGGAATACGAAAATCTTGCGCTTTTGGCAGGTAAAGATCGTAATCCTTGTCCTCAAGCGCCAAATTATTCAAAGCATAAGACCTTTCTCGATTAAAGATTGTTTGGGTGGAAAGTAGTTTGTCGACCAAGAACTGCAATCGGGTTCAATATTATGATTTTGGTGGACAAATTACTTTCCACCAAGTCTCCTGAATGAACAAAGACCTGTTTTTAAGTTTGGAACCCTGAAAATAATGGTGTAACCAGTCTCTCATGGCAACCACCCATACTGGAATGAACATTTAAGAGGGGAATCCTGTAGCTCTTTGGGGAATGTCATGCATCTTAGAGGTTAGCAACTTGTAATTCAGCCCACAGTTGGAATTAAAAATATAAAAAATAAATAAAAGGCATCTTAAGACTTTTGAGGTTGTGGACAGGAAAAGCTTTGCTGGTAATCGGAGAAGAGATGGAGGCCAATAGGCTTAAGAGTCAATATATTTGAGCGGAGCAAATACAATGCATTGCCTTTGGATAACAAATAATCAGAAGATAAAATGAATGGTACGCAATGATCATCTGAAGGTGATCGATGCATTAACGTAGTCCTATTAATTAATCACCACATTCAGTTATAGGCGTACTTAAACAAAATGGTAGTCCTATAATCTTGTTTCTTGAGTCCGTAGATATACCTCCAATTGATGGATCCCCTTGAGGACTGAATTTTCCATTGGACCCACCTATAATTTGATTGGAGAAACAGAGTGATCTTGAGTTTGCCATGCGTAACTGTTTCTCAAGTAGAACATAGCAGGCATGTGCAGAGATATTCTATTAAATATGCTATTCAACTGTTACGGTCACATAGTATTTGCAGCCTAAAGAGTCAAGTATTGAGATTATTTCTGCAACTAGCAACCATGGATATTATATGCCTCACATGTACTTATTATCAGAGAGTCTTAGGAATATCCAGGAGTTCTATGCTTCACCATGCATGAGTATCACTACTAGATTATGGTTTCATTGAATCAACCAGGGGCCATTCTATGCTCTATTTTTACTATTAGTTTTACATGACTAAAGAGGCATCTTTAGACATATTGCTGCTACCCATGTCAAAGTGCAAGAAATGTTGACATTCTTATGGTATAGGCCTAAAGTGGCAAAAAATTGATTGGGGTGTTGAGTTTTTGGTCTTTAGCTAGTTAAGCTGACATTTTAAAAACCCTAAAACTTCTGGAAGATCATATTTCTCCGCTCATTTTTTTCCTTTTCACTTGGAACATTTTATTACTTTTTATATAGTGGTGGGAATCTTCGATGGGAATAGTAACTCAAGGGAACGTTTCTTCATGATAAATAGACTAGAGAAGGAGAACGAAGTTGCCAATCTTGCCTTCTCTTCCAAGACTTCCATTGAATTGCTCTCTCTCTCTCTCCCCCCCCCCCCCCCCCCCCCTCCTCCAAGACTTCCATTGAATTGCTCTCTCTCTCTCGCCCTGCGTCCCTCCCCCGGTGTGCGTTGTCATGGCTGGGAAGAAGCAGTTCTATTCTTGCCTACTTGTTATTGTGCTAATTCTTGCTAATAAATATCTTTCATCACAGGGAAGGCATTTGAAGGCAGAGAATTTTAAATCCAGGGGATGCAGAGAATGCCCAGAGCAAGGTGACAGCAATATTATCGAAAGAACGACAAGCAGCATGGTATCAAACACCATTGAAGGGCACGATGACCGGTTCCTCATGGTGACCATAGATGCAGGCCTGTTACCTAAGGCCTTCATGCAACGGTCCCTCGCGTCATCTTCAGGGCCTTCGAAATGCACCGAGGACCCTAACAAACATGGAGGCAATTGCCCACCACACAGACCTTAACTTATTCACCTCAATTTCTCGGGGTTGGTTTGGAGATATGTGGGTCTGCATGCAGCTGGGTGTGAAAGGGTTCTAGGTTGCTCATGTACCTAGGTTCTAATGTTAGACTTGTGTTCTTCCTTTTGTTTGCTGTATTTGCAAAAGCTTCAGCCTGTGTGCGACGTGGTTCTACCTTTATTTTATCCCATCTACTAAGTGACAAGATCTTTGTTGACGTGGTTCTATCAATATTTCGTGCTTTCTGTCTCTCAATCGTTACTCTTGTATACCTCATGTTTCATTAGTAAGAAAAGAAAAGAAATAACGTAAAAACTAGGCAAGGGAGTGCCCGGGTTACATGCGTTTTGGACCAGTTTCAGATTTCACAACGATTACAACAAATGATAGCCGACCTCAAAAATAAAAGAGAAAGAAAAAAAAAAAAAAAAAGATAGTCCTCGGCATTTTTGCAGTACTTCATAGGAATCACACTTTAGAATGGCACAGTTAATGCTAATAAAGAAGTGTGGAATTAATTTGAGCAAAAGTAATCATGAAAATGACAATGGACCATGAACCAAATCATGTGTCTCATATAAGTTATACTGTTTCTCATCATATAAAGTGCAAAGATAGTGATCAGTAATTCCCCAGTAGTGTTACAGCGTATATAAGAGTGAAACACATTTATATAAAGAATTTGTCAGTAAGGTTGTTAAGCTAGTATCTTGCAGTATGTTCATCACGGGCATATTATACCTGTCTCCCTGAATCGATTTTATGAAGAGAAATTTCTTAATGAGTCTACATTGATTTATGCCAAATAAAAATCACTTTTTGACGCCCTCTTGTCTTATTAGCTAAGCAACACAAAATTCTCGATCACGGGAATCTAATGTTTCGTTGCAAGGGAAAGCTGCTTCCACAATGAATAATTTAAGATTCTCTGCTGTTCCATGAACTACAAAACTTTGCATTTCTGTTGAAAAACAAAAAAAATAGAAGAGAAGGTGAAGACGAGGATTCAGAGGAAGAAGGAATACTTTTTTAGGACCCTTTTTATTAATTTTCATGGGCTCTATTTAGGAATTATACAAATATATTTCTCTCTAATTAGACGATTGCATTCCTAATCAGAGGGATTCAATTTAGAAATTATACAAATATATTTTCTTCTAATTAGACGATTGCATTTCTAATCAGAGGGATTCAATTTAGAAATTATACAAACATATTTCCCTCTAATTAGATAATTGCATTCCTAATCAGAGGGATCTACAACTCATTTCAACACTCCTCCTCAAGATGGGTTATAAATATCATAAAGACCCATCTTGTCACGAATAAATAAAAAAGAAGGCACACTAAGACCTTTGGTCAAAATGTCTGCTAGTTGACTAGCAGATCGCATATAAGGCATACAAATGATTCTGGCATCAAGCTTTTTCTTGATAAAATATCGATCGATCTCGATGTGCTTCGTCCGATCATGCTGTACTGGATTATTAGCAATATTGATTGCTGCTTTGTTATCACAATATAGCATAAGGGGCGATGACTGATAAAGACCTAGATCCAATAACAAGATCCGCAACCATAAAATTTCACACACGCCATATGCCATAGCTCGATACTCTGCTTCAGCAGTAGATCGAGCAACTACATTCTGTTTCTTGCTTCTTCTTGAGTGTCAGAACTAGCATTAATAGAAATAAACTCTCCCTGAGTATCAGATCCACCATTTGTAATAAACTTTTCCTGAGTATCATATCCACTATTTATACCAACATCCACAGTAATAGGACTCCCCCTCTCGACCAATTCCAGAGGTGACGGGAGTGGAAGAAGATACAGAAGATATATAGAATGGCTCAGACTCCCGAAATATTACATCCATGCTGATAAACAACTTTCGCTCGTTCGGACACCAACATTTGTACCCTTTTTGAGTAGAGGAATAACCAACAAAAATGCACTTGAGGGCACGAGCATCAAGCTTGCCAACCGAAGGTCGATGATCCCGAACAAAACAAACACAGCCAAATACCTTGGGGGGAATTATGAAAGAATTAGTTCCTTGCAGGCATTCAAGAGGTGTCTTATAGTCCAAAGTTCGAAGTGGCATTCGGTTAATTAGATATGCTGCAGTTAACACTGCCTCTCCCCATAAGAACTTAGGAACATTCATAGAAAACATCAAACATCTTGTCACTTCAAGTAGGTGTCTATTCTTTCTTTCAGCAACTCCATTTTGAGCCGGTGTATCAACACAAGTCGTTTGATGTATAATACCATTATTATGTGTATACTCCTCAAATTCTTTATTAAGATACTTTGTTTCATTATCAGAGCGAAAAATCTTAAGAGTTGCTCCATATTGAGTACCAATCATTTTATGAAAATCTCTAAATGACTGAAACACTTCATTCTTATTTTTCAATAGATAAACCCAAGTGCAATGACTAAAACAATCAATAAAAGTAACGAACCACCGATGACCAGAAATAGCGGTGGTCGCACAGGGTCCCCATACATCAGAATGAACTACCTCAAACATTACTTTACTACGCAGGCTTGAGCCTGGATAAGCACTTCTAGTGTGTTTAGCTAGTTCACAGGCATCACATACAAGCTTCTCTTTATTATATGATTCAAAAATAGTTGGAAACATACGAGCTAAGAGAGTAAATGGAAGATGACCAAGCCTGCGATGCTGGAGTAACAGGTCTTCTTTTTGTGAGGATGAAACTGTCAAACTAGTTTCTGAGTAGCCTTCGGACACTCATCCCTCCAAATAGTAGAGCCCATTACGTATTATGCCAGTCCCAAATTTTCTTCCTGTCCTTGGCTCCTGAAAGACACAATGTATTTTGAAAAAAGTTACGGCACAATCAAGATCATTCGTAATAGCACTAATGGATAGAAGATTAATAGAAAATCTAGGGACATGTAGAACAGATGATAAGGATAATTCGGAAGTGCATTTGATAGATCCTTTCCCAGAAATAGGGGTAAAGGAGCCATCAGCAAGACAAACTTTATCATGACCAGAACAGGAAATATAAGACACAAAATCTCTAAAGGATCCAGTCATATGATTGGATGCTCCAGAATCAACTACCCATGGAGAAAAATTACTACAGTTAAGAGCATGAATTTGATCATCGCTACCTATTTGGGCAAAATTACCCTGATAGAGAGAACTGGTTGGTTGGTTTGAAGAATCTTTTGTGGAAGTACTGCTTTCAGAAATATTTACACCAGATCTGAATTTTTTCAAAAGTTGCATTTCTTCGACTGATAAATCCCCCATAGAAGAAAAATGAGCCTGATTATACTGACCTCGGCCTTTACCAGAACGACCACCTCCACGACCATGGCCTTTAGTTGGACGACCATGCAGCTCATAGCAGTAAGTTTTGATGTGGCCCGGCTTATGACAGTGGTCACAAATCTTAACCCCGCGAGGTCGAGGCTGAGTTTTTTGAGTAGAATTAATAGGAGAAGAGCTTCCAAGAGTAGTTGGCTGTACCACAAGTGCAGATCGTATAGTTGTGTTCGTAGAAGAAGACATAGTGGCTAATCGAGTTTCTTCACTAAGAACCAAAGAAATAGCTTCATCAAGAGTTGGCCATTCCTGTGTACTAAGAATAGAAGAGCGTCGATACTCAAACTCTGGGTTTAGTCCATCCAAAAAATCCACAAGGCGCTGACGCTCTATCCATTTGTGGAACACATCAACATCATCAGGATGAGTAGGGGTAAAGGGACTATAAAAATCAAAATCGTTCCACAACCTTTTTAATTCTCCAACATACGCTGTTACAGATCGAAAACCTTAAATAAGTCCCCGAAGCTCTCGTTGGATCTTATGGGCATGCATATTATTATCTTTATAGGAATAAGTTGTGGCTACAGCCTGCCATAACTCATAAGCATTCGTCAGTGCCTCAACCGTATGAGCAACACTTGGTACCATAGAGGCAAGGAGCCATGCTACCACTCGAGAATTATTAGAGTTCCACTGTCTAACAGCTATCACATCTCCTTCTGACCTTTTTGCAGTGCCACTTATAAACCCCTCAAGATTGTGAGACTCTAAAATTAGACGAACATGTCGCGTCCAACTTAAGTAGGTACCCGACCCATCCAATTTGATCGGATTAGTTTCTAGGGTGATCTTTGAAAACTCATTACTCACGATACGAGATTCCATCATCCTAACCATTAACTTTTCTAAATCCTCCATGGTTAAAGGATTTTTATCACCCATTGTCAAAACAAAACACATAAATGATCAAGTAAATAAGAACAATCTTGAAGAAGAAAAAGGTATTTAAATTTTTCTCACCAACGATCTGAGATAAACTCAGATGACGAATAAAAAATATCAAATATCTGCTTGCATGAAAGGCACCCCGATAATATTCAGAAACTCCAAAAAAGATGCTCCATTGTTGCTCCAGAACAAGACCCAGCACCTAATAAGAAATGAGAAGGGCGTCAGTGGCTTCTGTTCTCAATCCCGTGGTTCACGGATGGATACGGCAGTGGCGTCGACGACAGTAGCAACATTGGTGGCATCGACGGCAACGGCGGTAGCAGCGACGGCAACGGCAGCGATGGAAACAGCGATACCATGTTGAAAAATAGAAAAAATAGAAGAGAAGATGAAGACGAGGATTCAGAGGAAGAAGGAATACTTTTCTAGGACCAAAATGGTCCTTTTTATTAATTTTCATGAGCTCTATTTAGGAATTATATAAATATATTTTCCTCTAATTAGACGATTGCATTCCTAATTAGAGGGATTCAATTTAGGAATTATACAAATATATGTTCCTCTAATTAGACGATTGCATTTCTAATCAGAGGGATTCAATTTAGAAATTATACAAACATATTTTTCTCTAATTAGACGATTGCATTCCTAATCAGAGGGATCTACAACTCATTTCAACAATTTCCTTTGAACATGTAGATAGTAGCATGTGGACAATTAACAATTTACTTCAAATAATTGCAACAATCCTGCTTTGAGCCCATGGGCTGGCCTGAGGAAGCCCGTACCCATGGGTTACATGTGGGATAACATGAGCTAGAGGAGAAGACTTCATTAAAGACTTGTTTGGTTGATAGGAAGTGGAAGGGAGGAAGAGGTACTTTCTGAGAAGTGAAGAGGAACTTTTTATTTGGTTGAAATTTTAAGAAGAGAGAGTGGAAAAGCTCTTTCCATAGGAAATCACTTCCCATATTTTATGAGAAATAAAAATTCATGGAGGAGATAGGTTTTGGCACTTCCTATGGGATTAGAAATGATGGTATTTTTTCTTTTCCAAAATATACTTTTAAGATCCATGGCTAAGATTTTGCAAAATATCAATGGATAGTTAATTATGATGAAATACCAAATAATGATATACTATTATATTAATATTATCCTAATATTTATGTGAATATAATATCAATATTAATATTAAAATTATAATATTTATATATTTTTAATATTATTTTAATATTTATACTAATATAATATTTTTATTAATATTAATATTAATATAATACTAATATTTATATAAAATTTAGGAGCAAAAAAATATGATCTTATATCTACTAAGGATATAATAGGTATTTTACACAGTTTTTTCAAGAAAATGGGTATTCAACCAAATATAAAATATCCTGCAATAAGTCACTTTCTCATGGTTAATTAAACATGCCAATATCCTATTATGAAGAAATAACTTTTCAGAAAGTAATTTTCTAGGAAAAACAATTCTTTCCGCGAACCAAACGAGTCTTAAGAGTCTTCTTCCTCTCCTAACTTTGGTGAACTCCGTGAGTTCTAGGATGGATAAAACTTAAATTAAATCCTAGTATATCAACCATAAAGGATAAATCTCTTCCTCCCATGGATCCCACAACTGAAAACCATGAGAAATCATGACAATGTCCAAGATTTTGTCGAGTCATTCTTGGTTTTTCCAATCAAAGAGATCGTCGGATTATCCTCCTTGACCTCATTGGACTTAGATAAGAGACCTAAGACCTTGGCCCCCTTCTTTTCCTGGTTTCATAGCAATTGTCCCACCTCATTTGGGCCGATGAGTTTCTGGAATCCAAGTCAAATAGGGGGTGCTTTGTTTTGGTATTTCTTCGATTCATTGGCCATCAGTTTGGGTTGATCTTCACCATCTTTGAAATTGTTTGAGGCCTCACGTAGAGGCATTGGTCGCCAGTCAGTGAACATATCTTGGAAAAAAAAAAAGAGGAAGAAAAGGATCGAACCTTCCATCTTCTATTTTTTTTCTTGTTCTTTCTTTTATTTCCTCTTTGCTGGCCAACCGTCATCACCGTTGGTGCCATGACTGAGAGCTTTCCTTAGCTGCTGCCAACCCTAGCCGACCCTTATCCTTTGTTTTGAGGAAAAATAGGAAAATTTTTCAATTTTGAAGAAGAAGAATTCTCTCTTCTTTCTCCCTGTTCTCTCTCTTGTTCTCTCTCTCCTTTTTCTTTCTTTCTCTCTCTACTCTCAATCTATCTCTATATGATTTATTGGATCCAATGGAGGGCCTAAGATACTTTATGAATTTCTAACAGATTCTAATAGAGGGTCTTAGACTAACATCACCACAATCGTCCACTATATTGATCTCTATTCTGACTTTTGTAGAACACCCATTATTGACAATAGTTATCATGTCACCTTTGAACCGATTTGGTGTTTGCTTCATGATCTATTGATCGAGCCAATCATATCTAATACACTCGAATGTTAGGCATCATTATTCGAACAATTGTTTCCTTCTTCTTCCATAATTTTTTTTACTACAATTATTGTCACTTTGTGATTTCTTCTAGTTTTGGTTTCGACTATGTATGGATAAAATCAACTGAATGAGAAGATGTTGAAGCTCTAATCCCTAAATATTATTTATTAATTAGTCATGTATCATATGGGATTGAGAAATTTATGATTAAGAGTAATTTAGATATTAGAGCTCTGAAATAGGAATCTAATAGTAATTTATTATTTCTTATGCTGATGGTTGTTCGAGGATGAGTTGAAATTATATTATTGATCGGACATACTAGGCATGGACCGATAAGCAATTATGATTGAGTTTGTTGTCATTAGAGGTAGGGGTTCCTAGACACAAACACTACTATATATTTATTTCTATAATTCTGATTTCTCATGTGTGATATTTATTTTGTTGATTATTAGTATGATTATTCATTTTTTTGTATCATATATTTATTTTAAATACTGATGATTTTTGGATGATTTGGGTTATGATCCTGATGATTGAAAATCTTAAAAAAATAAAATATTAATATAGTATTTTTATGGTATAATTGAGATCTAATAAATTGATGATCAAAAAAGAGATGTTTGAACTTGTCATATTAAATTATGAATAGTCTTGTTATGGACAGAAATGTGATACTATAAACAACCCACTATGGATAGAAATATGGCACTGTGGATAGCCTGCCATAGGCGGAAATATGGTATTATGAATAGTATTGTCATGAGTAGAAATGTAGTATTTGAGTTTGTCCGTCACAGATTAGAGTGTGACTAATCCAAAAACTTAAAGATAACTATTAATTAATCTGGATCATCTTAATAAGACAAGGATGATAAAATATAAAACTATAATAACTAAAAAGAATTTTACATAATGACATATGTTTCGTATATCACTTTTGAAAAGATGGATATTTGATAGTCTATAATGTATATTTTTGTATATATTAATATTAAATTATACTAGATACTTGACATGAGATTTCATGGTTTAAGTGTGTGGAGATTTTTACTGAGCTATAAAGCTCACCCCTCTCTTCCCAATTCTCTTTTTATTTTTAAAGTTGCAAGATGCTCATATTTAGCTGTGGCTTGGATTCATATATAAAAGGATAAATAGATAGGGTATCATTGATACCCAGATAGGTGCTTGAAGAATGATTAAAATTATAATTGTATCAGTTTTACTAATTATTATGAACTAAGATTATTATTATTTATAACTATTGAGGTTGTAATGTATTTCGAGGCTTTGCATATTCTCTAGGATCTTGTCATATGGAGTGTGAGGCTATACTACTGTTTGTTTTGTCAAGTGATGAAAAACCATGCCGATAGTTCCTTTCCTTTACTTCTGAAATGGTAAGCAAAGAGATCAAGTAGGTATAGTCTTCTGATGAGCAATTTGGTTTAGTTTACTCCATTAATTAAACGGTTGGCCGGCGGAATCATGTTGGTCATCAGCATTAATTAGACTGCAGTAGGGTCTTTTATGGCCCCAACGTAGTGCTGCAAGTGACAAGTGGATGGGTGCATTTGTAGTGGGCAAGATTGACTTCGCTGATAATATATAAATACGATGATGAGGATGGTTAAGAGGTTGAGTAGTCTGGTACACGCATGCACTAGGATCGATTTATGTAGGAGGGAGATATGTTTCCATGTTAGAGTGATGGTTGCACGTTGTTTGGTGTTTGGTTGGAGAGATAGAAAATGATAAGATCTTTTAGGACTCGTTCGGTTGATAAAATTTTTTTTTTTTCCTATGAAGTAATTTTTTGAAAAATTACTTTCTAAAAAATTATTTTTTAAAAATATATATGATGGCATATTTGATTGATCATGAAAAAAATTACTTATTATAGAGTGGTTTATATTTGGTTGAATATCCATTTTCTAGAAAAACTATATAGAATGCCAATTATATCCTTAATAGATATAAGACTCCTAAACTTTATATAAATAATAATATTATATTTATATTATGTTTGTATAATATTAATATTTTAATATAATAAATTTACTAATATAGATATAAATATTATATTATATTAATATATTAATATAAATACTATGTTTATATTAATATAATATTATATTGGTATAAATATTAAAAAATATTAAAAAATAATAAATATTATAATACTAATATTAATATAATTTTTTTAAAAAGATCTTAGAATATATCTCTATTCAGCATTTTATCCTAACTATCTATTGATATTTTATAAAATTTTAGCCATAAATCTTAAAAGAATATTTTTGAAAAAAAAGTAGCATTAATTTTCATCCCGTGAGAAATTTCAAAACCCATCTCCCTCGTAGGTTTTCATTTTTCATAAAATGTGGAAGGTATCTTCCCATAGGAAGGGATTTTTTTATTTTCTCTCCTCTTAAAATTCCAACCAAATAAGAAGCTTTTTTTCCACTTCTCAAAAATTATCTCTTCTCTCCTATATTTTTCATGAACCAAACAAGTCCTTAATGAAACTGAACACATCGGCTATCGAACAGATGGGATGGGAGTTATATCTTTTACATGAAAGATGGTGAATATCTTTGTACATGAAAGAAGGTGAACATCTTTCATGAAATTGGATATGTCGGCTACTGGACGGATGGGATCTTTGTATCTTTGTATTTACTGATTTTATCTTTCTTGCACAAATCCATTGTTGGATTATGCAATGCTGCTTCAAGAACTATACAAGCAGATAAATCAAATGTCTGAGAGCAGTATAGGGTGTAATCTAACTATCATCGTTGGGAAAGGAGATCAATCATTCTACAATCTGAACCCCAAAATTTATAGATTTATAAGTTTTTTTTAGGTGCAAATAGATTTATAAGCTTCTTGCCATATAGGTGTTGGATGATTTGGTTTTGATCCCATCTTCTCTTTTTTTTAATTATTTTTGAAATATAATATAATAATATAATGAATTAAAGTAAAAATGTAGAAGGTTCCAAAATCAAATTTTTATTGCATATTAAATAATAAATTGCAATGATGGCCGAGCAAAAATTTTCGTCATTAATATGATGTGGTTAATATCTTTATCATTAGCATCTTTTTTAAACTAAGCAATGACATATTGGGTTTAAAACCAATAATGTGATATCGATTGGTAGAATGTGCATAAAATCTATTTTTTCAAAACTTGACATAATGTGGAGGGATTGTTCTATTCCACTAATGTTTTCATGATCATTTTCACTAAATAAAATTTTTAGGCCTACTATTTAAAATCCAAATTTTGGATGATAATAAGAAATCTTGAACCAATATGACAAGTCTTGGCTATTTTCATTGATTTACTTGTTTGTGACATTTAGTGGGCAAACCTTTTATGAGACAATAGATCATATACTTTTGCCGAACACATAGGAGTACTAATAACTATCAACATTGATGAACTTATATTACTCATGTGCCCATGATAATATTCCTACATTGGTGTCTAATTTGATGTTTCGATCAATGTTCCACAATCTCTAGCTTTCTATTTATTATCTTAACTTTTTTGTGTATCTACACTTGTCTTGCTTGGCTCTTGGTCCTAAAGGCACTTGAGTTGATTATAGCAATAAATCTTTTGTTATATATAACATGAACTAGAAAATTCTTGTTCATAAGGCATCTTTGGATAGATGCGATTCTCAATTTTTTCCCCTATCTCTCTTTCTAGTATGTGGCATGGGACTCGTGCATGGAAAATCCCAGAGCCCTCCAATTTTCCCCAAATTTTTCTTTTGCATATCTTCCCGTTGTTTCTTTCCTTTATGATGACATGCATTGCATATGCAACATTCCAATAATCTAGTATTAAATAAGTGAAGACAACAATGATGCTGCTTTATCAAAACAATTTATTTCGTAAGTTCTAAAATGATATTCTAATTGTAGAAATTCTTACTAATTCAGCACATTTTGGGTAAGAAATATTTATAAGCATCTCATTATTTTCTTCCTTGTTTTCCATCTAGTTCTCTAAAACATTCCAATAAAGCAACTTTAAAATCAACACCATATTCATTAATGATAGGGTTAGAATCCATGTAGAATAATTATCATAATTGCTAATACAAGAGATGCTCGAAAGTTTTCCATCCTCTGATCCCATTAGCATCTTCCATTATGTAAAATATTTTTAAATTAATTTATAAGTCGGAAGACTCGGAGCCAGCGGGAGACGTGTAACTCTAAAGAGCTGGGTCTGAGGGGAGAAATGATCCCATTAGCATCTTCCATTATGTAAAATCCCCCCTCCCTGGCCCCTTGCGGTCTTCATTAGGGCTCGAGTGGGCTCAGCCGGTCCAAAGCTAGCTCATTGGACTGGGCTGATTTTGGATCAAACTATAGGCCAGGCTTGAAACATTTCAAGCCTAGCTTAGGCCTAATTATAGAGCCCAAGCTTTGCTTAATCTTTTGTGAAGTTGAGTCACATGGCCGATCTGGATGACCAATTTAGGATGTAACATTAGAAACTCTCTTAGCACTCGTTTGATTCATGGGGAATGGACAGAAAATGACGATTCTTGGGAATTGGAGGAGAATCCCCATGTTTGGTTGGAATTTTAAGATGAAGATAAAAAAAAAAATTCTTCTCATGGAAATATACTTTATATATTTCATGAAAAGTAAAATTCTATAAAGAGGTGGGTTCTCAGATTTTCCATAGGATAAAAATTGATGGTCATTTTTTTTTTCAAAGATATCTTTTTAAGATATAATTTTACAAATATGTAATTTTGAAGCATACATAGTTCTCAAAAAAATTCTTTTAATATTATCTTTATGAATATTAATATAACAAATATTAATATTACACTAATATTTATATTATAATGATATAATAATATTTATAATATATGGATATTATTTTAATATCTTTAATATAAATTTTATTAATATTAAAATAATATTTATATTTATATTATATTAATATAGTAAATTATTATGATATTATATTATTTTATATTAATATTATATTAATATTAATATAATATAATATTAATATTTATTCAAAGTTAGGAACAAAAAATGCATGATTTTTTGTATTTATGATAGGGAGCTTATATAATTTTTTCAAAAAAAATAGGACTCCACCAAATATAAATCATGTTGAAATAAATAATTTTTCATACTTAATCAAATATATTAAAATTATATTCTAAGATATCATATTTGCATAAAATAATTTTTGAAAATAATAATTATGGGGAAGAAAAATTCTATCCGCCGATCAATCCGAGTCCCTGGAAGCCTCGGCTCTCCGGAGGGAGATTTTGGTGGGGCGGACCGCGCAATCCGTACGTTTGGGAAGAAGAATATTAAATGAGGCGGTGACAAGTTGGATCCATTTGACGCTGTTGATATTTGATGGCCAGCCGAAAAGGTTGAAAGCATGGGCGAGGGACGATAGGTGGGCGACTCTCGACACCTTGGGCGGGAGAGCGAGGCGACTAACATGAGGTCCTGAACGCATGGACCATTCTGATAACGTGGGAGAATCAACTCACTTCCTCCGTATTTATCTTAAAAGAAGAAAACAGTTTCATACGATAACTAGCATCGACATCTGTTTTCTTTGAAGTGTATAGTGTCTTCTCTGGTTCAAGAACTGAATTTGGGTTATGAATCTTATGCTTTTGGCATCTTAAGATCATAATCGTTGTCCTCAAGTTCACTGAATATCTTTTGGGTGGAAAGGTTGTCGATCCAAACTGCAATCAGGGATAATATTATGCTTTTGGTAGGCAAACGGCTTTCCTCCACCAAGTCTCTGGGATGTGACCTCCTCTTTTTAATTTTGGAATCGATATCATCAGTCTCTCGTGCCGACCATCCATAGTGGAATTAATGGATACAATTGGCAGGGGAATCCGATAGCTCATGTAAATTGTGTCTTAGAGGTTATACAACTTGTACATCTGGAATAATAATAAACAAAAAAGCTTGACCCTTCTTAAGATCTTTGAATTTGTTGATGGGAAATGCTCTGCTAGCAATCAGAGAAGAGATGAGGCGGCTAATAAGCTTAAGAATCAATTAATTTTAGCGAAGTAAATACGATTCATTGCTTTTGGAATAAGAAATAATCAGGATATATAAAACCGTACATGCAATAATCATCTAAAGGTGAATGATGCATTAACGTAGTCCTACTAATTAATCACCACATTCAGTTAATTGGTGTATTTAAACAAAATGGTAGTCCTATAAATCTTGTTCGAGAATCCGTCGATGTACCTATAATCAAATTATAGGTGGGTCCAATGGAAAATAGAGTGATCTTGAGATTGCTATGGGTACTTGTTTCTTAAGTAAAATATATCTGACATATACGGAGATATTATATTAATCATATGCTATCCTACTATTACGGTCATGTAGTATTTCAAGTGTTGAGATTATTTCTGTAAATAGCAACCATGGGTATCATATGCTTCACGTTTACTTGGTACCAGAGAGCCATAAAGTTAAATCTTACTTAATAAGTTAGGAATAATCCAGGAGTTACTATGCTTGACTATACATGAGTATCACAATTAGAGTATGGTTTCATTGAATCAACCAGGGGCTATTCTATGCTTTACTTTTGCTATTAATTTTACATGACTAAAGAGGCATCTTTAAACATGTTCGTGCTGTATTCAAAATTAAAGAGGTATCTTGAAACATATTGCTGCTACCCATGTCCAAGTTCAAGAAAATGTTAACATTCTTATGGTATAGGCTTAAATGGAAAAAGATTGACTGGGGTGTCTAGATTTTGGTCTTTAGCTAGTTGAGTTACCATTTGAAAAACCTTAAGACTTCTGGGAGATCATATTTGTCCACTTATTTTCTGCTTTCCACGTGGGACATTTTATTACTCTTATTGTCGTGGTGGGAATAGTAACTCAAGGGAACGTTTCTTCATGATAAATAGACTAGAGATGAGAATGAAGTTGCCAATCTTGCCTTCTCTTCCAAGACTTCCATTGAATTGCTCTCTCTCTCTCTCTCCCCCCCCCCCCCCCCTCTCTCTTTCTCTCACTCTCTCTCTCTCTGTCTTGTCATGGCAGGGAAGAAGAAATTCTATTCTAGCATGCTTCTTGTTGTGCTAGTTCTTGCTAATGAATATCTTTCATCACAGGGAAGATATTTGAAAGCAGAGAAGTTTAAATCTGGGGGATGTAGAGAATGCGCAGAGCGAGGTGACAGCAACATCCAAGGAACGGCAAGCAGCATGATATCAAACACCATTGAAGGGCACGATGACCGTGTCCTCATGGTGGCCATAGATGGCCGACCCACGGAACCCGGGCACAGTCCTGGTGTAGGTCATGCTATTAAAACCAGAAGCGGTGACAAGAACAAGTAGAGTAAGCATCATCATGAGCTCACATAAGCCTACTCTGCATGTATGCTGTGTGTTCGTGTGTATATATTTACATATATATTTATTATTTTTTTTTTTTGTCGCTTGGATTGTGCAAGTTCAAGGAATTAAAGCAGTAATATCTTATGAGTCTGTTGTATTTAGTACATGAGTTGTTGGGAGCTTGAATTTGGTGTTTTCTTATAATTATATAATCAATATTTCGTGCTTTCTGTGTCTCAATCCTAACTCTTGGATATCTCATCTTTCATTGGTAAGAAAATTAAGAAAGGAAAATAACGTAAAATTAGGCAACCGAGTGCCTGGGTGGCAAGTGTTTTGGACTAGTTTCAAATTTTAGAACGATTACAACAAATGATAATCGACCTCAAAAAGGAAAAAAACCAACAAATGACAGTCCTCACTATTTTGCAGTAATTCATAGGAATTACATTTCAGGAAAACTCAGTTAATGATCATAATAAAGAAGAAAGGAATTAACTGGAGCAAAAGCAATCAAGAAAATGACAATGGACCATGAACCCAATCCTGTGTCTCTCATATAAGTTATACTGTTTCTCACCTAATAAAGTGCAAAGATAGTGATCGGTAGTAATTCACAAGTAGTGTTACAGATAACAAGACAGAGACACATGCATATAAAGAATTGGTCAGTAATGCTGTTAAGCTAGCATCTTGCAGTATATTCAGCTCTAGCATATTATACATCTCTCCCTGATTCAATTTTATGAGGAGAAATTTCTTCATGAGTCTACATAAATTTATCCCAAAAATCACTTTTTGGTGCCCTCTTATCTTTTTAGCTAAGCAACACAAAATTTCTCGACCACGTGAATCTAATGTTTCATTGCAAGGTAAAGCTGCGCCTTACGCAACAAATAATGTAAGATTTTCTGTTGTTCCATGCACCCTTGTTTCATCAGACTACGGAAAACCATGTCGACAATTTCTTAATTTCCTTGACCTCTGCAATGGTAAGAGAAGAGATGATCCAGCAGTTATAGTCTTCTTTTCTTCAAAAAGAAAAAGAAAAGTAGCTATAGTCTTCTGATGAGCATTTTGGTTTAGTTTACTCCATTAACCAAACAGTTGGCTGGTGGAATCATGGTGGTTGTCAGCATTACTTAAACTGCAGTAGGATCTTTTATACTTTGACTTTTATTCACCAAAAAAGGCAAAGGAACATGGTCTATTAGACAAATTAATTAAAGAAAAATGACCATACTTTAGCCGCACGAGCTTGTGAATAAATCATTGGTCAGACAAACTTAACTGTCTTATAAGTAATACATATGAAACTATAATTTTATTATGTTTGAATAATGTATAAGTAAGAATGTAATTAAAAATTCTATTAGCTTTGGTCATGGAACGTCTTTGACCATCCAATCGAGCAACTTTGTTGGCAGATATTTGTCGTTTGCTCAAGGTAGATCTTCTCATGATTCCAACTTCTTCCAACCGTTCATGGAGGGAATGGGCCAACTAATTTTTTTAAAGCTAGGTTGAGTCACCTGATAGTTTTATATAATATCATTGGTGACCTAGACTAAATAAGTTACTAGTATTTGATGAAGTGGTAGTGTTGTGCAGTCCAGCCTTGCAGAGCAGAAATGAAGAAAGAAAAGAAAAGAAGAACGATGGTGCTCATGGTTGCAATCTTCTTTCATGATGGAGAAAGTTCCCCGGCTCCAGGAGCCAACCAAGCGTGCTAGAATCTATAAGGAACCTTCCTTTAGTTGTCTAATCCCTTTCCACTTCTCTGGGACTTAAACAAACAGCACCATCTTGTCAAGACCATTAAGGTGGGCGAGGATGGAAAAAACCTTCCTCAAATTATCAAATTAAGTGCTTCATGACGCTTTCATGCATGCCTATGATCAGTACAAATTAGCATACTTATATCTTTCCTCTCTTCTGAGACTTTAAAGTTCGTATCACCGTTTACAAGACAACGAGAAGTGGGTGAGGCCCCAAGGACATTAATTTACCAGAACGATCCATTCCTATGCTAAGAAAATATTTGATTGGCGCAATATCTTTGATGTGAAACCTGGCATTAAATAATGACTTCTAGTACACGATAACCTTAAAACCATGGGCGCTTATGATGACATGACCAAACTATAAGAAAATATTTTGCTACCTGGAGAGATTTTTGGATATAGAGAGTAGTCGGCCGCGGATTCATGAAAACCAGCATTGGCCATGGTACGAGAGAGCTTGGCAAGCCATTACCTGAGGCTTGTTTTAGGCCATAATTAAAGATACTTGTTTGGCTTGCAAAGATGCTGCTCCATCTTTCTAGCAAAACCGGGTGGAATGGTCCAAGTATGATATTACTTCTTCAAGAGCTTTGAAGTTATGACGCATAGCTTACTTCTCTCCAATAGAATCAGCTGACAAGATTTTGGCTTTGAAATGGAGGCGACTAGAAAGAGCTATGGTTAGGAGATAAACGATAACAAAATAGATAATGTGCGAGAGGATATATAGGCCTAATTTCCAGTTTTACCTCGAAAGGATCCAAGATGCCGTGAGAGATGGTAGAACATCGAAAGATCTGCAAGGTAGTGTTGAATGTATGGCTCCAACGTAGTGCCGCGAGTGAGGAGGTTGGATGGGTGCATTTGTTGCGGGTTGTCTCTCCCGCACGAAAGAAGGATTTACCTTCCTTTGCACGAATCCACTTCAAGATCTGTGCAGACGGATGAATCAAGCGTCTGAAGTGTTTTTGACATCACTATGATGCAAGATGAAGAAACGAAAGTACAAATAGATTTACAAGCTTATTGCCTAAGAGGGCCCGCAATAATAAAGCACGAGTCCAGCTGTCAAACTTAGTGTTGATTTTTTGCATTGCAAGCGAAACATAGGACCAAAATCCGTGAAAAGGTGTTAGATGGTTTGGTTTCAAAATAACTAATATATAATGTGATATGATCTTCTTTTCTTTTTTTTTAAAATTTGGAGTGAGTTTTCTTTTTTTTTTTTTAATTCATAAAGGATTTGGTCAACCTCACCATTCCCTCCCCATTATCCCAAATTCCCCTACCCCCTTCCAAAAAAAAAACCGAGGTCCCACCGACAGCTAAGAATGCTTCTTCTCCTCTCCATCCAGTGATCCCTATCTGTTGTTGTTTCTCTCTTCTACATCTCTTTCTAGTCTGAGCTCGGACCGACTTAAAGCCCATCGAGTAGACCTGATTTCGGATCGAACTATGGACTAAACTTAAAACATTTTAGATTCAGATTGGATCTTATTACTTCGGGTTGGACTGAGTTCAAATTGGACTATGGGCTAGATTTGAAACATTCCAAACCTATCTTGTGTCTGATTATGGAGCCCAAGCTTTGCATGATTTTTTTATGCAGCCAAGTCACATGGCCGGTTCGGATGATCGATTCCGAACATGATAGAAGAAACCCTCTTAGAAGCCTTACCTCTCCGAAGCAGGGTTTTGATGGGATCGGGCCATGCAGCTCCTACATTTGGGAAGAAGAATATTACGAGGCGGTGAGAAGGTGGGTTCTGATGGGATGGGGGCATCGGGCCATGCAGCTCCTACATTTGGGAAGAAGAATATTACGAGGCGGTGAGAAGGTGGGTTCCTTCGGCAGAAAAAAGTACAGAAGGGGGGAGGGAGCTACAGAATCACGGTATTATGGAGGATAAGGGTGTGGAAAAGAGAATACTGGCTCAGTAGACAAGGAAACCAAAGAGAAATTGAGCTAACCTACAACCTGGAACCTGGATTCAGACGTCCCCGGAACATGGAACTTGAACGATCAGAACGTGGAAATGGAGCCGTACCCAGCATCAAGAACCAGCAACTGAATCCAGTAATCCTTTGAGCGTGTGCGAAATTCTGCAATGGTGGGGTAGAAGCATGGAGTTACAGAGTATGGACCAATCGTTGAACAACCGAAGACCAGGAACAGCAACAGAGGAAGCGATAGATTCTTCGTTGAGAAAGATCCGGGCATTGCATTCCTTTCAGATTGCCCAGCTCATTGCCGCAACCAAACATGAGGATAATTGGCTGCGAGTTTTGCTCAATGTTTCAGCATCTCCACTGCAGGCACGGTCCTTCGAATTAGGCAAATGATGGCGGTACACCAAACAGTGTCCAAGAACACAAATTGGGATATGAATCTTATGTTATTGTCATCTAAAGATTATAACCAAATTATTCAAAGCATGAGACGTTTCTTGACCAAAGATTTTTTGGGTGGAAAGTAGTTTGTCGACCAAAAGGGCTGTCAGGGAGTCACGCCCTCGACCCGAGATTGTGAATCGAGGATCATAGCAACTGCCACATACTCATAGAAAACTCTTCCCATAAGCATGTAAGGCATCTTATCATGCTATTCTAAAATAACAGCGGAATAATTAATCAATAATTTAAATCCAAAACATAACGATCTAAATTTCTTCTTTAACATCTCAATAAATTCATCAATGATTCATAGGCCTTACATCAAATTCAATAAGACTGTCAACCTAAAATAAAAATATGGAGATTCTGCTTTTGATTACTCTTCCATTCATATCTTGTATCATCTTAATTCCTCAACATCTGTAAAAATAGTATAATAGGAGGTAATGAGCTAGACAGCCCAGTAAGCAATGATCACTTTCAACAGATTTCATCAGGCATTTAAGTAAATAATAATTTATAGAAAATAAGCATATCGAGTTCATCAATTTGAAATTAATTTCGATTATGCAATATAGTTCATGCCAAATTTATTTTTTTTTCAAAATTCAAGTTTCTTTTGAGATTTCAATTTCTTTCATTCTTAAATTCTTTTCGTTAACCATGAGCTATGATCATATTTTTTCTGTGGCAGGGTCATAACACCGCATATCTTCTTGCGGTGAACTGCGAATCATCTGACAGCAAAGTCTTTCAGAACCGCTGGTCTCTCTGACGGTTTGTCGCTGGTTTCTCTGGCGACATATCGCTGGTCTCGCTAGCGACATAAATCCTTAAGACAAATCAATTGCCAATGTATATGCCCCCATTGGCGGGGTCCTTTATATAGTCAGGTTGTCAATTCATATTATTCTTATATCAGAATTCTTCATAAATCATGTTTCATATTCTAATTTCAATAAGAAAATATATAATCATGTAGTATCGAAATCAATCAATATAATACATCATGAAATCAATATGTTCAATTATACTTCATCATAACATTTCAAATAAGATATTTTCATAACAAAATATTATTTCATCCAATTCATACATCGTTTCTCAAATCATATCAGAAAAATATATTATAATTTGTTGATAAATCTAAAAAAAGTGAAACATTACTTACCTCGAACGCATTCTAATAAATCTACATAATTCTATAAATTTTTTTCTAAAATTCTTCAATTCATAAATAATATCACAATATCCGATTATCAGGTGTCAATGATTCCTATACGAGATCAAATTCAATAATCAGAAAGAATACGAATATCATATTTCAACGGTTTAGATTGGGTCCGATCATCTAATTTCATTTAATCAAAATATAATTAAGACATAAACAAGTGATAGGATCGAGATTTCTTCATTGATTTCATAAAAATCAAGTGGAGAGAGAAAATCAGAGGAGAGAGAATTCATGAGATACAATTTAAATTGATCAGGTGACACAATCCAACATTACGATTGGTTCAATATCTCGATTGGTGAAATCAACATGATCAAATCAAGTCATGGTTAGATCGGGATCATGGATGATCAAATCTAAGAAATCATGGTCTGATCAAGGTGAATGCCAACACACTGTCCAACAATCATGGATCAAGATTCTTCATCAAATCAGAAATATTAAAAAAAATTCCTCATTGATAAATCGATCAAGAGAGAAAAATCGATCGAGAGAGAAATGGCTTTAGAGAGAAAAAATTTTAGAAAGAGAAAATTTATCTTGGACTCCTCAGACGATATGATTCAACAAATCTGATCGATCAGATCAAATCATGCTAAGATTATCATGTGGATAATTTAATAAAATTATAAAAAATAAAATTTTAAAAATATCTAATCTGATCAAAGTAGGTGTCGGTGTACCGTCCGACGATCGCAGATCAAAAATCCATCACTAGGATCATTTAAATTCATCATCATTCTTCTTAAAATTCTAGAAAATCTTAGGAGAGAGAAATAATCTAGAGAAAAAAAGTAGAGAGAGAAAGTTCAATTTTAGAGAGAGAAAATACTAGTTCAGGCCGAAGGAAGAGAGGGAAGAGAGAGAAACTCTCTGTCACGGCCCAGCCCATAGGGCTCTTGGGCCTGGCAAAATAGGAGAAGCCCAAAATAGAGCCCCGACGGGAGGAGGAGGAAGACTCCTAACCGGAGTCTTCTTCCCCTCTGACCTCGGTGAAATCGGATCCATTGAGTCCAGCTTAGGGTAGGATAGCTCCCCTATAAACCCTCCTTCTCTCCCTTAAGACTCTCTACCGGCGATCTTTGAGCTTGATCTCTTGATTTCTTCCATTGAAGCCGTGACCTCTCGTACTCGTGCTCGCCAAAAATTAGAGCCGACGACGCTGCTGAAGCTTGAGATAAACCCTTATTCTCCTTCTTCTCTTCCTTCCTCTCTTTTTCATAGCTTCACACCCTCTCCGACCTTCGAGATCGCCGAAAAATTCATGAACAAGGTGACCCCTGTTTTGCTCTGTTTTGGTCGGATCTTTTTCTTTCCTTTTTCGATCACTAGCACCACCAGTTGCGGCATCTCACCACTACGATGGGACCCTCACCTCCCAGCCTTCCTTCCCTATGGGTCTTGGCCGCCGGCAACGAGCCAATGATCGAAAAACAAAAAGAAAAGGGTGGGGTCCCTGTTTTTCCAAATTTTCCTCCACCGGTTGGACCTCGCCGCCGGCCTTCTCTTGCCCTGTCACCATCAACCAGGTGCCACCACCCCTCATCGGAGCTCGAGCTATCAAGCTCCTCCCTCGGGTCCTCCCCTACTCGACCAAGGAAGAGGAAGAAAGATGAAAATGGGAGAAGGAAGAAAGAAAAGAAAAGAAAAAAAAAAAAGAAAAAAAAGAAAAAAAAAAGAAAAAAAAAGAGAAAGAGAAAAAAATAGAAAAAAAAAAGAAGAAAGAGAGAATTTTTTCTCTCTCCTTTCTCTTCCTCTCTCCTCTCTCTACCTTCTCTCTCCAATTTCTCTCTCTAGACTTTTTTCTCACTCTTTATGGATTTTATCTCTCTAAGGTCTTTCTACTCTCTCTTTGATTGCATCACAGATCCTAGGATAAATTTGAAATAAAAATATGATGATTTTAGATTGCTCCAAAATTCGTGCGGTAGATCTGATCCTAGTTCGATCCTATTCGAAATTTGTAACACTTGATTCATATTGAGTCACCCTGATAGGACCTCTGATGATCTCGACCATGCTTGCCTCATCTGAAGGATACGAAGATTTCTCTCTCCACTTTCTCTCTCTACTTTCTCTCTTTAGAATTTTCTCTCTCTTCATGAATTTTTTTTCTCTAGAAGTCTTATGGATCAGTGAAGGATCCAGATACTTAGATAAATCTTAATTTTGATTAATCCTAAGAGAGATCCTCGATTTGTGTTATTAGGATCGATTATCGATAATTTTTTCATATATGATTTTTATATTTGATCAGGATTATGAAGAGATACGATTGTCTGCATAAGATATCGAATGGAATATTTTATTAAAAAAATTCATAAATCAAAGAAGAACATTGATTTCTGGATTTGGATCAGTCATCGATAAAGGTAAGAATCTCTGTACATGATCACTATTATATATATGCTATTTTACTGTTGGTCTTGCATTATTGATTTTGCATCGTCGGATTTGAGATCGATGAATTTATTATATCTGAGATATTATTATTTGATTTTGAGCATGAGTATGTTATGTCAATATATATGTATCAAAGATTGATGGCATGATTGTATGGATATGACATATCTGAATTGATCATAATGCAAGACAGAATTGATTTGATAAAATCAATACATAATGATTAAATGAAAAGAAAGAGATATATGGTATGGACTAGCCTTGTCATGTGGAACAGCCGGCCAGGAGCTTATGCCTGGGACAGCCCGCCAGGTGCTTATGCTTGGGACAGCCCCCATTGGCTTACAGGTGGATCAGCCGGTCAGGAGCTCATGCCTGGGACAGTCCGCCAGGAGCTTATGCTTGGGACAGCCTCTCACGGACTTTCGTACGTGGGACAGCCGGCCAGGATCTCATTCTGAAACAGTCTTGAAAGATTTTTTAAGTGGATTCGATCCGGATGATGACTGAGGTATAGACTTCGATAGTCCAGAGCCAGAAAGAAAATGTTAAAAATCATGTGATTATGAAAAGAGAAACAAAAGATAAGACATGAAATAATTGTTGAATAAAAGTGTTTCACCTGTTAACATATGATGATGCATCTATTTTAACAAGATAGAAAATTTATAGATATTTGCATTATTCTGAACATTGAACATCGAATTTTATATTTTATTGTTTATCTTTATTTTTAGATTATATTATTATATCAGTGTGATATGAAAATTCTTACTGGACTGTAAAGCTCACACCTCTTCATCTTTCTTTTCTCCTCAGAGTTACAGAACGTTCATGATTGGCTATGGCTTAGATTTATGGGTGAACAGATGGATAGATAGAGTGTCATAGTACCTGATCAGAGGATTGAAGAAATTTAATTTATAATTATGCAAGGTTTTATGAATTATTGTTGAAATTAATTTTTATGGATGTTAAGATTGTAATGATTTATTTTGGCCTTGCATATTCTTTAGGGCTTGCTCTAAGGAGGGTACGGCCATCACGTATCCAATCCGGATGTTGGGTTCAGGACATGACAGAATGGTATCAGAGCTTAGGTTTAAGATCACCAGAGATTATGAAGAGATATTAAAACTTTATGTAAGATCAATAGGATGTGACAGAGTGGCATCTGAGCTTAGAGCTTAGGTTACGTTTATTTGGAGATAATGATACAAGTGATTAGGATATGACAGAACAGTACTAGAGCCCAAGTTTAAGATCACTAGGGATTGTCATATAAGTGATATCAAAATTTTGAGATTATAATCAATAAAGTATGATAGATAATATCAGAGTTTAAGGTTATAATCATTAAGGATGTAATAGAATGATATTACAATTTAGGTTATGATCATTAGAAAATATGATTTAAGTGGTATTTAAGCTTAAGATTATAATTATTTGAAATTATGACTTTAGTGATATTTAAACTTAGGTTATGATCATGAAGAACATGATAGATATAAAAGAGAAGATTCAATATTTAGATTTCGAATCAATAGATATTAAGATGAAATTTATGTATAAGTGGCATATGATATTTATAATAGAATTGACGAGTTATATCTTAGATTTCAATTAGTAAGGTTGACCTAAGTATTAAAAAAGTTGACCTTAGAATGAAGTGGGAGGTATTGATAAGTTATGTTGAGTATACTAGATGATTTTGAAATGTAAAACTTATATGATTGAAGATCATGATAATTTTTTTTAATTTCGATGATAATTGTCTGAGCATTATGAATTTGGACTTATTAAAGAAAGTTAATTAGGATATGGTCTAAGAAGAAATTACATCATATGAGAGAGAAATATTTTTGAACACTGAACCTATAAGAGGTCATATATAAAACTCAATCTTAGATGAAAAATATACTTGAATTTTATTATGAGAATATGAGATACACATCTTGATGAAATTTTTGGTTACTCAAAATATCATATTCTGAATATGATTCCATGATCTTTCAAGTTGCATTGAATTTCAAGTCAAAAGTTTATTTTTCTAAGTGGATCAAAAGTATTTTGATATTGTTGTTAAATTAAAGAAGAAAATTTATTTTGTCAGAGTATGATATATAGGTTATGATGAAATCTTTAATAATTCATATCACTATCTTTGGATTAGATTTTTTTTAATTTTTTTTGTGATTGTTGAAGATGGTGAAGTGTATTAATTATTCAAGTCAAAATTTGAATTTTTTATAAATTAAACTAAGACATCTTGCTCATGTTAAATTTTGAATGACTTATACAAGGGACAAGATTTTATATGGATTTATTGATTAATATTAAGGATTGTAATGAAGGAAGCTCTATAAGAAATAATCAAGTTGATTCTACTTATAAGGATGTTGGCTTGAGTTCTTCTAGTTTGTCAAGTTAAAATTAATTCTTTTAAAAAGAAAGATTGATGTAGAAATCATCTAAATGATTGTAAGATAAATCTAAGGTTAACTCTAATTAATTCTAGACATGTTGGATTCTTGAAGAGTGATGAAACTTATGCAATAATTTTAAATATAGAAAGTGGATCAAGATTTAATTTTTATATACTATACCCAAAGATAGTAAAGATAAAGAAACTTAAAATTTTATCGTAAGTCTTATATGAAATTTGAAGGTTGGATCTATCCTGGATTGATCTAACATACAAGGATATTTTATCTTTGATAGACTTATATAATTTGATAAATTAAGATCAGAGTGCGCAGCAAAAGCATGGTGGATTAAATTAATTAGAAATATTAATCTTTTAAATCAAAAGATATTATGATAAAATATATTAGTTGCAAATAAGGAAGAATTTTATTGATAATGAAAGGATACTATAAATCTTGATCTAATCTGATGATAGTCAGATAATTTTTGTCAGTAGGTTGCTTCATTGTAGATAATACCAAGAAATTCTAGATATCTCAAGTTTATTAACAGCTTGATAGTTCTGATATTAGTTTAAACTTAGAATGTCCTGACATAGATCTCATATTTTTTTTAAAATTTAATATTATTACTTGGACTGATATAGAAGATTGAGGTTTTCTTAAGATGAGAGTCTACATATAAAATTTGTTGGAAGGTCAAGAGAAGAAAGAAATCGATGATTGTGAAAAGTGCCCGATGTTTGACCTTTATTTATTTTTTTATCAAGGGTAGTCTGAGATAATTATGAATTTCGAGTGAAATGTATTAGACAAATAATGGTGGTATATTAATACAAGTCCAAAATATTACGGTTCTTCAAAAAAATTGAGAAATCAATAAGAGGAGATAAATTTAAAATTTCAGATAATTTTGTTATAGTAAGCTCATGAGAAATAAATAATATATAAGACATTATCGTAAGCTTAAGAATGACATGAAGAATGTATACTTTGAAATATGTATCTCGAACGACATAACTTAATTTCGAGGATGAAATTATTTTAAGGAGGGGAGATTGTCACGGCCCAGCCCATAGGGCTCTTGGGCCTGGCAAAATTGGAGAAGCCCAAAACAGAGCCCCGACGGGAGGAGGAAGACTCCCAACCGGAGTCTTCTTCCCCTCTGACCCCAGTGAAATCGGACCCATCGAGTCCAACTTAGGGTAGGATAGCTCCCCTATAAACCCTCCTTCCCTCCCTTAAGACTCTCCACCGGCGATCTTTGAGCTTGATCTCTTGATTTCTTCCATTGAAGCCATGACCTCTCGTACTCGTGCTCGCCGGAAATTGGAGCCGACGATGCTGTTGAAGCTTGAGGTAAACCTTTCTTCTCCTTCCTCTCTTCTTTCCTCTCTTTTCCATGACTTCGTGCACCCTCTCCGGCCTTCGGGATCGTCGGAAAATCCATGAACAAGGTGACCCCTGTTTTGCTCTATTTTGGTCGGATCTTTTCCTTCCCTTTTTTGATCACCGGCACCACCAGTTGTGGCATCTCACCACTACGATGGGACCCTCACCTCCCAGCCTTCCTTCCCTATGGGTCTTGGCCGCCGGCAACGGGCCAATGATCGAAAAATAAAAAGAAAAGGGTGGGGTCCCTGTTTTTCCAAATTTACCTCCGTCGGTTGGACCTCGCCGCTGGCCTTCTCTTGCCCTGTCACCGTCAACCAGGTGCCACCGCCCCTTGCCGGAGCTTGAGCTACCAAGCTCCTCCCTCGGGTCCTCCCCTACTCGACCAAGGAAGAGGAAGAAAGATGAAAACGGGAGAAGGAAGAAAGAAAAGAAAAGAAAAAGAAGAAGGAAAAGAAAAAGAAAGAAAAAAAAAGAAAAGGAAAAAAAAAGAGAAAGAGAAAAAGAAAAATAAAAAAAAAGAAGAAAGAGAGAATTTTCTCTCTCTCCTCTCTCTCCTTTCTCTTCCTCTTTCCTCTCTCCTCTCTCTACCTTCTCTCTCCAATTTCTCTCTCTAGATTCTCTATCTAGACTTTTTTCTCTCTCCTTATGGATTTTATCTCTCTAAGATCTTTCTACTCTCTTTTTTATTGCATCACAGACCCTAGGATAAATTTGAAATAAAAATATGATAATTTGAGATTGCTCCAAAATTCGTGCGGTAGATCTGATCCTAGTCTGATTCTATTCGAAATTTGTAACACTTGATTCATATTGAGTCACCCTGATAGGACCTCTGATGATCTCGACCATGATTGCCTCATCTGAAGGATACGAAGATTTCTCTCTCCACTTTCTCTCTCTACTTTCTCTCTTTAGAATTTTCTCTCTCTTCATGGATTTTCTTTCTCTAGAAGTCTTATGGATCAGTGAAGGATCCAGATACTTAGATAAATCCTAATTTTGATTAATCCTAAGAGAGATCCTCGATTTGTGTTATTAGGATCGATTATCGGTAATTTCTCTATATATGATTTTTATATTTGATCAGGGTTATGAAGAGATACGATTGTCTGCATAAGATATCGAGTGGAATATTTTATTAGAAAAATTCATAAATCAAAGAAGAACATTGATTTTTGGGTTTGGATCAGTCACCGATAAAGGTAAGAATCCCTGTACATGATCACTATTATGTATATGCTATTTTACTGTGGATCTTGCATTATTGATTTTGCATCATCGGATTTGAGATCGATGAATTTATTATATCTGAGATTTTGTTATTTGATTTTGAACATAAGTATGTTATGTCAATATATATGTATCAGAGATTGATGGCATGATTATATGGATATGACATATCTGAATTGATCATAATGCAAGACAGAATTGATTTGATGAAATCAATACATAATGATTAAATAAAAAGAAAGAGATATATGGTATGGACTAGCTTTGTCATGTGGAATAGCCAGTCAGGAGCTTATGCCTGGGACAGCCCGCTAGGAGCTTATGCCTGGGACAGCCCCCACTGGTTTACAGGTGGATCAGCCGGCCAGGAGCTCATGCCTGGGACAGTCTGCCAGGAGCTTATGCCTGGGACAGCCTTTCACGGGCTTCATACGTGGGACAGCCAGCCAGGAGCTCATCCTGGGACAGCCTTGAAAGGCTTTTTAAGTGGATTCGATCCGGATGATGACTGAGGTATAGACTTGGATAGTCCAGAGCCAGAAAGAAAATATTAAAAATTATGTGATTATGAAAAGAGAAATAAAAGATAAGACATGAAATAATTATTGAATAAAAGTGTTTCACCTGTTAACATATGATGATGCATCTATTTTAACAAGACAGAAAATTTATGGATATTTGCATTATTCTGAACATTGAACATCAGATTTTATATTTTATTATTTATCTTTATTTTTAGATTATATTATTATATCAGTGTGATATGAAAATTCTTACTGGGCTGTAAAGCTCATACCTCTTCATCTTTCTTTTCTTCTCAGAGTTACAGGACGTTCATGATTGGCTATGGCTTAGATTTATGGGTGAACAGATGGATAGATAGAGTATCATAGTACCTGATCAGAGGATTGAAGAAATTTAATTTATAATTATGCAAGATTTTATGAATTATTGTTGAAATTAATGTTTATGGATGTTAAGATTGTAATGATTTATTTTGGTCTTGCATATACTTTAGGGCTTGCTCTAAGGAGTGTGCGAACATCACATATCCGATCCGGATATTGGGTTCGGGGCGTGACACTCTCTTTCTCATATTTTATTATTTATATCATTATTTATTTATTTATTTAATTTTTTTTTTCTTCTTCTTTTTTTTCTTCACAAGAGAAATAGGAGAGAGAGTCCTATTATTTTTTTTATATATTTTTTATTATTTTTTATTTTTTTACTTCTCTTTTCTTCTTCTTCTTCTTCTTTTTCTTTTTCTTTTTCTTTTCTTTTTTCTTTTTCTTCCTTCTTCGTTTTTTTTTCTTTTCTTCTTCACGGGAGAGGGGACCCACGTGGTCTTCTTCTCTTCTTCTTCTTTCACAGAACAGGGGATCCTTTGATCCCCTTGTTCCCAAGGTAGAGGAGGTCTCCTCCCAACCTATGACCTCCCAAGGTCAGAGGGTAATCTCAAGCGATGACCAGCGACCCAAATCCGACGATCGGCGGTGACCAAAGAGGATGAAAAAAAATTCAAAACAATGCGAAAAAATAGGAGAAATAATCCGAGCCCTGTATTTGGCCAAAATTTGATGATTGTTGATCAAAGTCCCAGCACCTATAGACTCTGGAAGATGAGGAGAAGGATTGGAAAAAGTTCTTACCCTTTTTTTCGATGATCAACGGTCTTGATTTTGGTGAACTCGATAAAAATTTCTCAAGAGAAGAAGGGGACAGAAGGCAACCGGAGCTCATGGGGTTTGAAGGGGAGGGTTGGCCTCTCTTTAAAAAGGACCAGGGGAGGTGCTTGGCTCAGATTAAATCTACTCATTGGGGTTGGAAGAAGACTCCCAACGGGAGTCTTCTTCCTCCCGTCAATCCTCTATTCTTTTTTTTTTTTTGTGTATTAGGCTAGGTTTAAGGCTCAATGGGCCGGGCCATGACATTCTTCTCCTCTAAAAAAAATTTTATCCTCAAAATTTTTCTTGCTTGAGTCTTCATAGTTTCTTACTTGAATCTCATCCTCAAAATATTTTAATATTCTAATTCTTGATATAAATTCATTCTTAAATCATTTCATAAGAAAAAAGTCAATACATCAAATATTGATCTGAAATGGAACCATTTATTTTCTTATTTATTAAGATCAACATCTCAAAGATTTTCAATATTTCAAGATTTCGAAATTATGATCTCATTTTCTATAAAAATAATGTTCAATATCTCATGACTCAAATTAAAATCAAATCCATCTCTTGTAGCTAGAAAAAAATCAATATCTCTATTCTTGCATAAGAACTTCATTCATCATCATCATTTTTTTTTCAAAATATTAACCACTCTTAATTAATCAACTCATCATAAGATAAGAAAGCATACTTATATGAATCATACAATAACATCCCAATCAATCAAAATTCAAAAATATTTTTTCTTATTCGTACTTTCAAAGGTTGAAAATTTATCATTTCAATCTCATTTTCGAACTTTTAATATTTTAATTCTCGATGTAACTTCATCATTAAGTTATTTCATAAAGATCAATATCATCAATGTTGGTTAGAATCAATATCACTACTTTTAGTCATCGAAATTTTCTTACTCAAACCCTCAAACTCTTAAATATTCTAATTCTTGAAGCAAATTTTATCATTAAGTTATTTCATAAGAAAAATCAATAACTTAAAAGTTGATCTAAATCAAAACTATTTTTTTTTCTTATAATCAAAATCAATATCTCTATTCTAAATAAGTATATCAATTTTTTTTATCTAAATATTAACTACTCTTAATTAATCGATTTATTATCAAATTAAATTATAAATAACTCCAATCCATCTTTTGTAGAATAATCATCAATATCAATAGATAACCTCAATCTTTTCTATTCAGTCAGAAAAATAACAATGATCAAAAAAGTTCAAACTTCAAATTTTATTATACCCTGAAAATAAATATTTGAGTATAATAATCTAAGATCAAAATCATTATTTGATAAATAGTATCAAATTCTTCCTAATAAATAGAGAATTATAAAATTTAATTCTAAGATAGAAAAAATTTATCTCTAAATATTCTAAATCTAAAATCAAAAATCAAGGATCCACTCATCCTAGAATTAGGATGCTAAATATATATATATTTTTAGCATAGTAGATGGAAGTGCTACTTTTGAAAATCATATTAGGGATATCCAAAAATTATTCTTTCCAATATCAATAAATTTCTTATATCAAATAATATCATCTATCATAATTCTTTAACTCAAAGAGTCAACATTCCTGACTTACTCAAAGTAATCCAGATTACCATGCTTCCGCTGTGCATTCTGTTCTAACAATCAAAATTTTTTAGGTTCATCAAAAAAAATTTTGATCAAATTATTTCTTTATCTAATCAATAGAAAAGATCTAAAATTTTAAATTTTAATTGAAGTCAAAGATTAACTTTCGATTCTCATTCATACTTTTACTGATGTACAATAATCTTGATTAACCCTTGAGTCCAATATCATATTTAAAACTATCATATAGATTTACTATAATCAGTATGAATCAAATCTTAATTCTCATATCAATTCAATTCGATAATTTTCAAATCAAAATTCTTATAAGTCAAATCAACGAGAAAACCCTTCGATGCTCCACCAAATTTGGACATAATTCGAATATATAAGAATTTCAAATCATTATTTTTTCTAAAATTTTTATCATTAAGATCCTTAATATCTATCAAGTATCATTTCACAATAATTATACAAGCCTCAAAAATCAAATCTCCATTTAATAGTAGATTCAATTAGAGACCTCGTTAACAAAAGCAAAAGAACTCCATATCAATTCTTAAATCCAAAATTTCTAAATTGTAAATTCACATGGGTTCTATAATCTCAAATAAATATAAATCATATCTTTTATCTTAATCTAAAGATATCAATCTTTCATTAACAATCTCAACAATAATATTAAAAAAATTTTTGATCAACTTAGATACGAAATCTTTAAATTAAATTTTTATACACATCATATAGTCTCCAAGAGACACAATAAGATCTATTATTTAGATCCAAGGATGATGATTAAAGATTCCAATACAATGAATATTCTACAATCTCATAATCCATTTCATCCATAAGAAATAAGTTTTTTTGCAATATCCTCAAATATGCATTCATCCTAATATGCCACTTTATATATATGATCCACATATCAAGTTCAATTTCGATAAATATTTCAATCAAGCATCATAAAAGACTTTCTTAATCCATCCTGAAATAATATTTTATCATCAAATCTTTATCCTGCCAATAATAGTTAACTTCTCAACTAAAAGTAATATCATAGTATTATTCTCACATCGAATTTGAGCTTACAATTCACTTGAATAATCAATGATCAAATTAATAACCACAATGCATAATAAAATTTCATGTCAATCCTTTTGCAATTACTTTCGATCAAAATCTAACTAATCATATCATGATCAATAGATCATCCATCATATTTCAAATTCTATATGTCATAATCTCTTATAATCCTTTCATACATAATCTCAATATTTAACCAAAAATTATAAAGATTTTTTTTCCACTACAATCATCAAAAATCTACACCATAATGTCCCTAGTGTCTATCCACTGACACCCATACTATACACATCTTAGTTCATCCACTAATACTCTGATACCATTTTAATTGTCACACCTCCGACCCAAGATTGTGAATCGAGGGTCATGACAACCGCCGCATACTCATAGAAAATTCTTTCCATAAGCATGCAAGGCATCTTATCATGCTATCCTAAAACAACAGCAGAATAATTAGTCAATAATTTAAATCTAAAATATAACAATCTAAATTTCTTCTTTAATATCTCAATAAATTCATCAATGATTCATAGACCTTACATCAAATTCAATAAGACTTTCAATCTAAAATAAATGTATGGAGATTCTACTTCTGATCACTCTTCCATTCATATCTTGTATCATCTTAATTCCTCAACATCTATAAAAATAGTAAAATAGGAGGTAATGAGCTAGACAGCCTAGTAAGCAATGATCACTTTCAACAGATTTCATCAGGTATTTAAGTAAATAATCATTTATAAAAAATAAGCATATCGAGTTCATCAATTTGAAATCAATTTCGATTATGCAATATAGTTCATGCCAAATTTATTTTTTTTTTCAAAATTCAAGTTTCTTTTGAGATTTCAATTTCTTTCATTCTTAAATTTTTTTCGTCAACTATGAGCTATGACCATATTTTTTCTGTGGCAGGATCATAACACCGCGTATCTTCTTGCGGTGAGCTGCGAATCATCTGATAGCAAAGTCTTTCGAAATCGCTGGTCTCTTTGACGGTTTGTCGCTGGTCTCTCTGGCGACATGTCGCTGGTCTCGCTGGCGACATAAATTCTTAGGATAAATCAAATGTCAACGTATATGCCTCCAATGGCGAGGTCCTTTATATAGTCAGGTTGTCAATTCATATTGTTGTTATATCAGAATTTTTCATAAATCATGTTTCATATTCTAATTTCAATAAGAAAACATATAATCATGTAGTATCGAAATCAATCAATATAATACATCATGAAATCAATATGTTCAATCATGCTTCATCATAACATTTCAAATAAGATATTTTTATAATAAAATATCATTTCATCCAATTCATGCATCATTTCTCAAATCATATCAGAAAAATATATTATAATTTACTGATAAATCTAGAAAAAGTGAAACATTACTTATCTCGAACGCATTCCAATAAATCCACATAATTCTATAAATTTTCTTTCAAAATTCTTCAGTTCATAAATCATATCACAATATCCGATTATTAGGTGTCAATGATACCTATACGAGATCAAATTTAATAATCAGAAAGAATACGAATATCATATTTCAACAGTTTAGATTGGGTCCGATCATCTAATTTCATCTAATCAAAATCTAATTAGGACATAAACATCCAAAGTTTGACTATCGGATCAAATCGGATTCAAAGTGATAGGTTCGAGATTTCTTCATTGGTTTCATAAAAATCAAGTGGAGAGAGAAAATCAGAGGAGAGAGAATTCATGAGGTACAATTCAAATTGATCAGGTGACACGATCTAACATTACGATTGATCCAATATCTCGATTAGTGAAATCAACATGATCAAATCAAGTTATAGCTAGATCGGGATCATGGATGATCAAATCTAAGAATTCATGATCTGATCAAGGTAAGTACCAACACACTGCCCAACAATCATGGATCAAGATTCTTCATCAGATCAAAAATATTAAAAGAATTTTTCATTGATAAATCGATCAAGAGAGAAAAATTGATCGAGAGAGAAATGGCTTTAGAGAGAGAAAATTTTAGAGAGAAAAAATTTTAGAAAGAGAAAATTCATCTTGAACTCCTCAGACGATAAGATTCAACAAATCCGATCGATCAGATCAAATCATGCTAAGATTATCATGTGGATAATTCAATAAAATCATGAAAAATAAAATTTTAAAAATATCTAATCTGATCAAAGTGGGTGTCGGTGTACCGTCCGACGATCGCAGATAAAAAATCCATCACTAAGATCATTTAAATTCATCATCATTCTTCTTAAAATTTTAAAAAATCTAAGGAGAGAGAAATAATCTAGAGAGAGAAAGTAGAGAGAGAGAAAGTCTAATTTTAGAGAGAGAAAATACTAGTTCAAGCTGAAGGGAGAGAAGAAAGAGAGAGAAACTCTCTTTCTCATATTTTATTATTTATATCATTATTTATTTATTTATTTTTTCTTTCTTTTTTTTTCTTCTTCTTTTTTTTTCTTCATAAGTGAGATAGGGAGAGAGTCCTATTATTTTATATAATTTTTTTTATTATTTTTTTTATTTTTTATTTTTCTACTTCTCTTTTTTTCTTCTTCTTCTTCTTTCTTTTTCCTTTCCTTCTTCTTTTCTTTTTTCTTTTTCTTCCTTCTTCTTTTTTTTTTTCCTTTCTTCACGGGAGAGGGGACCCGCGTGGTCTTCTTCTCTTCTTCTTTCACAGAACAAGGGATCCTTTGATCCCCTTGTTTTCAAGGTAGGGGAGTTCTCCTCCCAACCTATGACCTCCCAAGGTCGGAGGGTAATCTCAGGCGATGACTAGTGACCCAAATCCGACGATCGGCGGTGACGAAAGAGGATGAAAAAAAATCCAAAACAACGTGAAAAAATAGGGGAAACAATCCAAGCCCCTTATTTGGCCAAAATCCGATGATTGTCGATCAAAGTTCCAACACCTATAGACTCTGGAATATGAGGAGAAGGATTGGAGAGAGTTCTTATCCTTTTTTTCGATGATCAACGGTCTTGATTTTGGTGAACTCGATGAAAATTTTTCAAGAGAAGAAGAGGACGGAAGGCAGCCGGAGCTCATGGGATTTGAAGGGGAGGGTTGGCCTCTCTTTAAAGAGGACCGGGGGAGGAGTTTGGCTCAGATTAAATCTACTCATTGGGGTTGGAAGAAGACTCTCAATGGGAGTCTTCTTCCTCCCGTCAATCCTCTGTTCTTTTTTTTTTTTTTTTTTTTGTGTGTGTGTATTAGGCTGGGTTTAAGGCTCAATGGGCCGGGCCATGACACAGGGTTAGTATGATGCTTGGACAAATTACTTTTCACCAAGTCTCTTGAATGAACAAAGACCTCCTGCTTTTAATTTTGGAACCCTGAAAATAATGGTTTATCCAGTCTCTCATGGCAACCACCAATAGGGCAATGAACATTTAAGAGGGGAATCCCATAGTTCTTGGGGCATGTCATTGTGTCTCAGAGGTTAGCAACCTGTATTTCAGCCCACAGTTGGAATTTTAAAAAAAAATAATAACTAAAAAAAGGCATCTTAAGACCTTTGAGGTTGTGGACGAGGAAAGCTTTGCTAGCAATCAGAGAAGAGATGGAGGCCAATAGGCTTAAGAATCATTATACTCGAGCGAAGCAAATACAATGCATTGCCTTTGGATAACAAATAATCAGAAGACAAAATGAATGGTACGCAATGATCATCTGAAGGCGATCGATGCATTAACGTAGTCCTATTAATTAATCAACACATTCAGTTATTGGTGTATTTAAACCAAATGGTAGTCTTATAAATCTTGTTTCTTGAATCCGTAGATGAGGACAGTGAATTTTCCATTGGAGTCACCTATCTCACTGAAACAGAGTGATCTTGAGATTGCCATGAATAATAGTTTCTTAAGTAGAATATAGCCCGCATATGCAGAGATATTATATTAAATATGCTATTCAACTGTTTCGGTCATACGGTATTTGTAGTCTAAAGAGTCAAAGTGTTGAGATTATTTCTATAACTGGCAACCATGGATATCAAATTCTTCACATTTACTTGGTATCAGAGAGTCTTCTGAATAATCCAGGAGTTCCTATGCTTCACTATGTACATGAGTATCACTACTAGAGTATGGTTTCGTTGAATCAACCGGGGGCTATCCTATGCCTTATTTAAACATATTGCCGCTACTCATGTCAAATTGCAAGAAATATTAATATTCTTATGGTATAGGTCTAAAGTGGAAAAAGATTGATTGGCGTATTTATATTTTGGTTTTTAGCTAGTTAGGCTGCCATTTGAAAAGCCTTAAAACTTCTGGAAGATCATAGTTGTCCAGTTATTTTCTCCTTTCCACTTAGGACATTTTATTACTTTTTATAGTTAGGCTGCCATTTGAAAAGCTTTAAAACTTCTGGAAGATCATAGTTGTCCAGTTATTTTCTCCTTTCCACTTAGGACATTTTATTACTTTTTATATAGTGGTGGGAATACTAACTCAACTTGTTGCGGCCAATCGCCTCGTCGCCCGATCGCCGGGAAGCGTGCACCTGCAAAAGGAAGTCCGCACTGACCGGAGGCGGCTCCGGCGGGGACCCTCCGACGGTCAAGTCAGAGAGGTGACTGGGCAACAGTGAAATGCGGACAGAGAGCTCTGAGAGGGAGAGAGAGAGAGAGAGAGGAGCGAGCCTGCGTATGTGGGAGAGAAGGGCGGATCGACCTCTTGCACTGTTGCCTTCCCCGGTATATATAGTGGAGCACGGTATGGCGCCGTCATTAATGACGCGGACAAGTGAGGAACTGTCAACTCACTGTAGACTGTCAGAGCCGCCGTGGAAATGTCATGTCGCCGTGTGGCCGTCTAATCACCAGGGTTGACCTCGCTCTCGGCGGGACAATGCCCCTGGGGAACTGTGCCGCATGTCCGTGTCAGAGCTGACAACGTCTGGCGGCCGTACGGCGGTTGGTGGAGTCGGCCGACCCAGGGTCGGTGGCCAGCAGAGTGGCGTCGGACTCCTCCGTCGGTCGGCGAGCTTCATGTGGGTCGGCTACCGGACCTCTGGGTTTAGTCGGTCGGGAATGGACCGTGGAATGGCCGCAGTTAGCCGCTGATGGTGTCCGTCGGCCTGTCGCCCGACTTACGATCGGCCAGTCAGAGTCGTCCGTCGGGCCGTCGGTTAGTCGGTCGGGCCGCCAGCCGGTCGGTCCCTCCGATAGTCGGTCGGTCGGGCCGCCAGCCGGTCAGGCCCCCCGATAGTCGGTCGGTCGGTGGGTATCCCCCAACAGTTGCCCCCCTCCACTCCCAAGTCGGGTGGAGGGCTGGCCGATGCCTTCATTCGGGTAGCAAGGCCAGACGACTGGGAGTGGATTTGTCGCATGTGCAGATCCGACCGTACCGCCGGCTGATCCGTTGTCAGACATCTCACGAATCCCAGTGATCCGAATGTCTAGTCGATGCCGGAAGTCGCGCCGGCGTCAGGTGTCAGACGCCACGTCTTGTCGTTGTCAGCCGTCACGTCGGTGCCAGAAGATCGGGTGCCGGACGATACGGCGTCAGTCGATCGGATATTCGACGCCAATCGTGGATGAGGCGTCCCATCGGGAACGCGGACCGGCGCGGGCGGCCGACTGCGGAGCCAACCCCCGCGCGCCGCGTGTCAAGGTGGTTGGCCGGCGCCCGCTCCGGCATTTAATGCGGGCGGTGCGGGCGTCCCGGGGCGAAGCGCGCCGAATCCTTAGCCAACCGGCGGGCGCCACGCGTCGCGCATCTGGAGGACTTTGGTCGGCGCGGGAGCATCTCGGCCGTCGGTCGGCCCTATATATATAGGACCTCCCGGACCCTGACCCACATTTGCCATTTGCTGGGGAAACTCTGTCCGGGCGATTTCTCGGTCGTCGCGGGCAGAGCTCTTCTCTACTTCCGGAGGGTCCATCGGGTTCGTGGTCCTCCTTCCCCTTCTTGCTTTCTTCCCTCCTTTCCTTTCTTTCGGTTCCTGCACAATGACCGGGAAACCGACTCAGGGAGCTCGGTCGGGGAACCCGACCGACGACACCCGATCGGCTCCGGAAGATGAGGCCTCCTCGCTTTCGGGGCCGAACGTCGATCAGCTTCGGGAGCACTATCGCATCCCGGAGCAGTTTCGGCTCTATGCTCCAGGGGCCGGCGGTCGGGTCAACAACCCTCCGCCCGGCGACCTGGGGCTGTATGTTGAGGACCTTCGTGCGGGTCTTCGACTTCCGATTCCGGAGTTCGTCCGGAATCTGCTTGATTACTACGGACTCTGTCCGGCGCAACTGGCGCCGAACTCTGTCCGGCTAATTATTTCTTTCGCGCTGTTGTGTCAGCTCTTGCCGACCAACCCCCGCGTTTCCCTCTTCCGGGCCTTCTTCGTGCTCCGACCCCACCCTAAGGCCCGAGGGTGGTGGCTCTTCAACCCCCGGAAGGGTCTTGCCTTCATAACCGGTCTTCCATCGTCCATTCATGGATGGAAGAACCAGTTTTTCTTTGTTTCCTCTTCCTCCTCTTGGGGCTTTCCTTCTCGCTGGGGTGTACCCCGAACTGAGGCCAACGACAACAGTCGGGTCGACGTGGACGATCGGGAGGACTTCCACCGACTCAAAGACATGTTGGTCCCGAAGCAGAGGGAGCTTGTTACCGAGCAAGCTCTCTATGATGCCGGCCTGAGTCTGGTCCCCCGAATAGGTATCGCCCGATTCCTCAGCTTTTCTTTTTGTTCGGCTTTAGGGTAGTTCTGGTCCGGCCTTTAACATTGGTCGGTTTTGCAGGGACACCGCCGAGGATGAGGCCGACCGACGCCGAAATTCGTCAGTTTGCCGCCACGAGGAAGAGGCCATCGTCGGGGGCAGGCCCTTCGCGCCCTTCCAAGAGACCAGCCCCAGTCCCGCCAACCGTGGAAGCTTCGACGACCGAGGGGTCGGAGCCGATTATAGCCCTCGCGGCTCCGACCGTCCGAGTCGAGGAGAGGCCGACCGAGGAAGTGGCCGAAGGAGTGTCGGCGGTTTCGCCGCCGCGGGTGGAGCCGGATGTCGTTCGGGAAGCCGAACATCGTCCGGAGGCGTCCGCTGGCGCAACGGGGGGCGCCGGGTCGAACTCCAGCGTCCCATCGCTGCCAGCCCCGTCGGTCGGGGCAGCTGATCGGGGGAAAGCCCCGATGGAGCCCTCGGAGGAGGAGAGATCAATGCCCCCCAGCGCATACTACCCCGAGGGTGCATCGGCCTTGGCCGACCACAACCTTGCGAGGAGGTTGTGCCAGGGGATCCTCCTCCCTACCGACGTTCAGTCGTTGCGATCTCGGCAGGTGACCGAGATGCTGTCGCGGTTCTACCCGTCGATGGTGGAGGTAAGCTTCGCGTCACCTTCTCCCTTAAAAATTTTTGCTTGCCACATAATTCTGACAAAGCTTTTTTCCGTCGGCAGCTGATCTTCACCAT